>NW_013954207.1:15021-19688 GCF_001266775.1 Austrofundulus limnaeus
ATAGGAGGCACAGTTTATATGGATAGTTTTTATTTTTTACTATAACAAGCTGCAATGAAAACAAGAAAAAATAAAAGTGACAATTTTTTACTTCTTGCCGTTTTTTGAAATGTAAGGAGTAGAAAGTACAGGCAATTGTGTGAAAATGCAAGAAGTAGAAGCAAAAAGTCGGCTAAAAATAATTACTCAAGTAAAGTACAGATACCCAAAAATTCTACTWARKWMMRKWAARRARKWWTTKKWMMWTAGTTACTTTACAACTCTGACTCTAAGTTGGAAAATGTTCCTTTAAATGTGTAAAAAAGCTAATGTTATTTTTTTATTTAGTCAATAATGTGAAGACGTCTTCATTTTAGAGGATGAAATAGTTCAAACAAATCATACCTGACATCAGTTGAAGCCTATTCCTCTGCCTCTGAATACACAGAAAACTGGTTTATTTTAAGGCCTAGAAGGCACACATCATGACTCGGCACCTTTCATGTCCATCAGGATTTCTGTTGTTTTCTTCTTTTGTCTATAGATATTTATAAAGGCTATGGGACGAGGTGGGGTCACTGGCATCATCACCCACGGCCATCCTACCACAGCTAGCAACGCTAGCACTAGCTAAGGGAACTGTATGTTGAGTCATTTACACAAACAAAAATATGCTTAACTCACTGAAATATTGATGGATTTACAAACAGTTGGTTTATTATAAACATTATTAACGTGGCTATGGTTTGGGTATTCAGATATGTGGAAGTGCAATTTTTCCTTTTATAAAAAYAATTTATTCGTGCGGCACAGTTATTTATCACTGCTACTTGTGTAASTTATTAATCGGGATTTCCAATTCTGTTATATGAGTTAGTTTTTCCCTGAGACCATTATCAATTCTAAGATGAACTGTTCTTTTGTCTAAATGACAATCATGATTGTATTTATTAGCAGGCTAATAACAAGCGTGGGAGTCAGACCTAACTAGTATTCCAAAGTTGACACAGTAGTTCTACATGATTTGSAGCTCTTTCTTTTAGACTTAACTGAAGCTGTATGTGATTTCCAAGCAGGTTGGTTTGTTACAAACAAAATTCTGCTTTATATTTATAGAAATAGCTACACCTTGACAAGATGACCAACGATTGATATAGCACTTAACAACAATAAAYTAACCAAAGCACTTTACACACAAAYAATAAAAACAAGAGCAAAATGCCACTAGACTACATGGAATTAAAAGCCTGTCTAAAGAAATAAGTCATGCAAGGCATTGTTGGAAGGTGCTATATGAATAAAGTGTATTATTATTATTATTATTATTATCATCATCATCATCATCATCATCATTATTATTATTATTATTATTATTATTATTATTTGCTCTGTTACATAATGCAGCAGATTATTAATGTATTTAAAAAAAACTCTTACCTTTTCTAGTTTTGCTTCAATTTCCACAACTTCGGTTTCCACTTCATCAATATTTGCCCTGAAAGAAAAAAAAAACATAGAATCACCTAATGAAAACTAATTTGTGACTACATGACCATGAAGTTAATAATTGACTGATTAATTGATTATGCCTTTATTGTCATTGTACAGAGCACAATGAAATTACATTTAAGAACACCCATTCAAGAAGACACACACATGACAAAAACACGGGGGAACAGGTGACCAGGTCATGCGACAACCAGCAGGGATCGCGCTAGCTTTAAAAACAAACAAACAAACAAACAAAAAAATACCACAGAAGGATAGATGAGAAAAAAGCCCAAAACATATATCAACAAAATATGATACACTATGGTGTTTAAATAAAAACCTCTACAGAGCAAGAGCACATTTATTAGCGAGAGGAGTAAGTGAGTTTAGAGGGAATGAGTCCAAAGAATCCAACCTCCCAAAAGAAAAACCCATAGTTCAGCCAAAATTCATAATACTGGTGTTGAATTGTTTATTCTGTCCAGCTCCAGATTGACCTTCAGGGGATCAGATTAGATGGAGCGAGAGAGGGGGAGGGGTGGGAGAGGAGCCACAAGTCAAAGTAAACACCAGGAGAAATTTGATTCACACCCTTCAAAGTCACTATTCAGTTGTTTGGGAACAGAGAAAATGTTTTTGGTCAGGCAGAAAATAATACTTTTCCATCTGCCTTAATGTTTACTGGTACATCTCAAGGTGGCGAATCCAATCAGACAAATATTGTGGACAATCCCACCGAGCCGAGCTTCTCCAAGATTAATTCCATCTGGCCAGCAAAGTCCAGGAACCACAGCCGGCCCGCGACCCTCAGCAGAACCGCTTGCAGACTGAGTCCAGCTCGCTCAAGGCACAATGTCCGAGTGCTGATAGAACAGCAATCCTTCATATTGGTCAGTCAGCCAGGAAATGAAAAGCCACCAATGCTGTTTGTAGAACACCAGGASACCACYRAGYCAATCTGTAGAATCCAGAGATCAAAATCCAACAATATATCCAGAACAGATCAGAACAGAGGTCCCACCTTTGACGTGTCCTCCCATGGAAGAAGAAAAAACTTTGTTCCAAAAATTTATTAAGAGACCAGCTAACCAAATCCATAAAATAAATCCATAATTTTAGTTTCAGATGAAAAACTTATCGGAGGCTCTGAGCAAAGCAGGGAAGATAAGGGAGGGCAGGAGAGAYGGGAAAAGCGTCTTACTCCTCYGAGAGCGGAACAAAAATWAAAAAATTTYAAAAAAATCYCAAGTGCTGATCAGTGTGACCTCAGACAGCTCAGACTCTTCAGATATATGTGAGTGTCAGACTGTGGATCCAGAGCCAGACGTGATCCAGCAGTCTGGCTCTGATCCTGGGAGCAGACCTGCTCCGTCAAAACACAGCAACCACACACAACCACCCACAAACTGCCAGAGTTGCCAAAACCACAGCAAAGCCACATCTGGACCCCCACCCTTCCACCCACAGCCTGCCTAATGTGGGCCCAGAACAGACTGAGTCTCTTGCTGCTCTCTGACCTCATGTGTAACTATCTGCAGACGGCCTCACATCCTTCTGTTAGCTGAGCATCAGCAGAGCAGGTTAGATCTGTGGTTCTCCACAACAAGTGAACCAACAATAACAGTACAAGAGGAAGACTTAAAGTCACAGAGACCAAGTCCAGACTGAGCCCAGATGTGACAGCTGCTGGCCTCAGGCTGTATTCTGTCTCACTGCACAAAGCTTTCATAATAGCCATGGCAACCGTCTCCTAACCGGGCCAAAGAGGTCCTGTTTGTGTTAGTGAGCGGCCCTTTCTTCACACCACAGGGAGCTTTAAGTGTCCTCAATGTGAAGTCATGTTCCTCCAGCTGCTGTAGATCACTCCCCACCATCACTGGACCTTCTGTACATGCTTTCAGACTCTCCCTTGGTGAGAGACATTAGTTTTGGTGCCGTCCATCAAACAAGTGCTTCTCAGGCTCTGAAAGGTCCACACGGCCCAACAAGGGGACTTCCCCACTCGACATGAGCAGACCAGTCCAGGTTTCTCCACATGAACACATCAGATGTGTTCTGAAGCAGAAACATTTGGATCAAACAGCTCCTGCAGCCAAGTTCTCTTCTACAGTTTCACCTCTTCACATCGTATACAATGGTGGAGGAAATGAGTCAATAAAAAACCACTGACCAACAAATTTCATTGCAACCTGGAAAGACTCACACAGTGACAGAGAAAAATTAAAATGCTTTATTGATGTGACTGCACAAATAAAATTGATACAGATGATAGTGTTTGACGCTCGGACCCCAGCCGAGGATGAGAGCRCCGAGAGGCTGAAAGCTCAGATGGGCTTTTTAGGGGTAGTTTTCTTCCCTTGTGGGGTCCGAACACTGGTGGTGGAGGTCAACCCATTCTCACTCCCAACTCGTCAACATATTAACGCTTGGTCATATTAGCCATCTGCATCAAGTTTTGACACGTCGGGTACCCCCCACGCGTCAGTTTTTTACGAGACGAGGCGGAGGAGGACGAGCACGTTTTCATATTTTTTTAAGAGTAGGAAATGCGCGAAACTAACCATCCCAGACCCTAAATTTAACCTGTATTAACCATATACAGCCTATCCCCGACCTCAGTACCTAAAATTAACCATTAATCCTGATCCCTCATATTAACCTCAGACCCCCAACCCAAAGAACCCTAAGTGGCACAACCCGGAAAAGCTGTGGATGGCAAGGATTGACACAAGGGAGGTACCCAATGCGTCAAAACTGGACGCAGACGGTCCCTGACCAAGCGTCAATATGTTGACGAGTCGGGAGAAAGAACGTGTTATGGAGGTTGAGGGAAAGGAAGGCACTTGAAGGCTAGGAGATGAAGGATTGAGGAGGGGAGGTGGCAGGTTGACATAGAGCTGGCGAGTGGCCAGGGCGATTGAAGAGGATGCTTTTGTCCTCAGACTGCTAGACGCTGATTGGATGAGCCTTGCGTGAATGAGACTGCTGGATCAGCCAGATGAGAGTCATTAGTCTTCCAGAGTTGAATTTTCGTCACAAACTCCATGTATCGTTTTGCACAGGTTTTTAGTAAGTAAGTACATTTACTGTGTCACAGTACTTAATTAGCGAAAGCTAACAAGATAAACTGTTGTCCTCCATCCATATTTTCAGTTCCAGGCTGAGTCATTTCTACCTTCTCCTCTCTGTCAACGCTC
>NW_013954207.1:21542-23123 GCF_001266775.1 Austrofundulus limnaeus
GAAATTAAGTGTTAACGAGCAGTTGGACAGGTGTACCTAATAAAGTGGCCAGTGAGTGTAGTTCTCATTCTCACCATCTTTAATGCATTAAACAGTCTGAAAGCAGAAAACTCTGGATAAAAACTGTTCAGTACACATCACAGTTTCACAGTCTGACAAAACTAAATCAGATCAGATCTGTTTAACAGGGTTCCCACACTTTGGTCAACATCAAATTCAAGGACCTTTCAAGGACTTTCCAGTACCAATTTCCTCAAATTCAAGAACCACGCATGACGGCAATTACCTACTGCAGAATGTTAACAATAAACAAGTTTAATATGATGTAAATTCAATGAAAAACTGAACAACATAGAATTTGTTGAGTCAGAAACAATGAAAGAAAGTGGATCAAATGTACGCCCTACATTCATATCCACAATACATAGACATGTAATTATGTCGTGGGAGGTTCAGCAGCTCAGTTTGGGAGGAGGGGACGTGAACAGGTCCAGACCCTCGGTGAGGACAGGAGGAGCTGTGGTACTCTCACCTGCGCTCAGAAAGAACGACCTGCCCTACTCTGCTCTGATTGGGTAAAACTATAACTATCCCAGAATCCTTTAAAAAAGCAGTTGTGAACCTATACTAAAACAATTTTTAAACCCATCTGATCTGAACAACTACCGGCCCATTTCAAAGCAACCATTTTTGTCTAARGTCTTGGAGAAAATTGTTTCAGTACAACTAACATCATACTTGGATGTAAATAATCTTTTTGACCACTTTCAATCTGGCTTCAGCWGATCTCACTCTACAGAGACTGCCYTCCTACGTGTCTCAAATGATCTGCTAACGTCTGCTGATAGAGGCATGWACTCTGTCCTCCTCTTACTGGACCTGTCCTCAGCCTTTGACCAGTCGATCACTATTCTCCTTCGTAATCTGAAAGACATAGGGATATCCGGGGTGGTGCTAGACTGGTTCAAATCAGACCTCTCAGACCGCTCTTTCTCAGTCTTATTAGGCCAATCTCTCTCTGACTCAGACAAACTCTCCAACGGGGTTCCACAGGGTTCTATCCTGGGCCCGATTCTATTCCTGCTCTACATCCGCCCCCTGACTGAGGTCATCAAAAAATTTCCCATTCGTCTCTTACCATTTCTATGCAGATGACCTGCAGTTATACTGCTCCTTTAATGACTCCACCACCCACAAGCTCACCTCGCTTATAAAATGTGTCACAGAAGTTAACCAGTGGCTGTCTGACAACTTGCTGCTTTTAAACCTCAGTAAGACGGAGACACTGATCCTGGCCGCAGAATATAAAATCCCTAAGATAAAAGAACATCTTGGCTCTTTGAGTTCAACCGTTCAGCAGAATGTGAACAACCTGGGAGTAAATCTTGACTCAGATCTGTCTCTAGATAAACATATAAAGAATCTGGTTTCTAGGGCTGCAACAACGAATCAATAAAATCGATAAAAATCGATTATTAAAAGTGTTGGCAAGGAATTTCATTATCGATTCGTTGTGTCACAGGATTTATGCGTCCCTCGCCGTGTCGCGGAGCCGGTTACGTCACCCGCAGTGCGTTGTCA
>NW_013954207.1:25880-27507 GCF_001266775.1 Austrofundulus limnaeus
ATTTAGGAAAAGAATACGAACATGTTCTTGCATGAGGCCCAATGTCTCTTTCAAGTCACTCCTAAAAACACACTTTTTCACTCAAGAGCTTAACTAACCATTTCACCATTACTGCCAGCCTACCTCCATTGTGAATGCTTCGCCAATCTGTGTTTTCTTTACTATTGAACTTACGCCATATTTTTCTCTCACGCATATTCATTATGTTTTTGTGTATTATTGTATGTTTTGACCTGCATTGACCTTGTGTTTGATTTACAATTTGATTGACAGTTTTAGAAATTAATTCCTGATTTGATGTTTCAATTTTCGTTGCTTATGTTTAATTGTGTTTTTCTGTTTCATTTTATTCTTTCCACCATGTTATACTGTTAATGATTGTGCAGCACCTTGTGAATATGTTTCTGTGAAAGGCACTTTAACAAAACTTTACTTATTTACTTACGATGACTCACTTTATTTGTTGAAAGCAATGTCAGTTTACCGTAATCCTGAGTTATCCGCTGCAACAAAAGTAGTTTTTTATTTTATTTATTTTATTTTTTACAGATGATGAAAATCAGTTGTATGAATAGAGAAGTTCAATCCCCATGAAACAATCAAGGACTTTCAAGGACAAGTGTAAGTTCTGGCTGTTTTCACAAACTTTCCAGGGCCTTGAAATCATTTTTTCAAATTCATAAACTTTCAAGGATTTCAAAGACCCGTGGGAATCCTGGTTTAAAAGGTGCAAATCAGATCAGGCCATGTTAGCATAATAATTTCATAATTTTAGCATGAGGCCAGAGTCACCAATTAGTAATTAGAGCTGCATGTTTAACCTGACATGATCCAGYGTGTGTGAAAGGCTCAGGGTTAAAACATGACCAAGGATAACAAAGGAAACATGACCCAGATTTACTCTTTCAGAACAACAGTAATATGTATTGGTACAACAGTAATGTATATTAGTACAACAGTAATGTAAATTATTTACATCACTGGAGGATAAAGGCTTCTTTCTATCTGAGGCAGGTCTGCGTGGACTTCCTGTGCACCAGCTAAAAGGAAGCAGGCTTGAATAGACAGCGTCAGACTGCAAGTTTATTATTACATAGGATGTGAGAGACGTCACAACAGCATTGTCACAGTGGGCGGGTGGGGGTCTGTGGATCAGCAGGCTGACAGGCTAAAGAGAGGTCAGAGTATGAGACTCCTCSGCTGTCGGTGCAGGTTTATTTAAAGTCAGGGTGGTCCGAGATGACTGCACTACACAAAAATGTCAATGAAGACACGAGGTGTGAGAGAGACAAGAAGAGGAACACACACACACAAAATCTGGTACAGCTATCTTTATGGGGACCTGGCATTGATTTCCATTACATTTCTACAGCTTAACCCTGACCACAAACCCTAAGGCTAACCTCACAGGTACCTGACCCTAAAACTAACCTAAACTCAGTTCACACCTTGGTCCTAAACCCAACCCCCAACACCCAAAATCAGCCTTCGAAGTTGTGGGCCCATGCTTTGGGTCCCACAAGGAGCACCTGGTCCCCACGAGGCTACATTTTCCTTAAAACTGGGCCCCACGATGTAGGAAAAACAAGGGCACAAACACACACACACACACACACACACACACACA
>NW_013954207.1:34067-36384 GCF_001266775.1 Austrofundulus limnaeus
ATATTGTCCAAGATTAACCTTCAGGGTGGATATAGCTCGCTCACAAAGAGGACATATCCAGGTCATCATTTACCCTGAATTCTTATCGTGTAAATAAAGTGGATCTGCCCATGTTAAAATATATTTTTAAAAATTTACAAAACTAAACAGTCTACAGTATTTTTACAGTCTTTGTTTTACAGTTAAAATATATGTTTATCAAATAAAGTATAAAGTTACAACTAGTCTGGGATCCCTTTAAAGAATTGGTATCGGACAAAATTGGAATCGGAAGGTCAGACTTTTTAAATATCGTGATTGGAGATAGTCCAGAAAACTGAACTCGGTGCACCTCCTGTTATTGGGTTATTAATAACCCTATAACTGAAAAAACAGGCAAAACATGGGCTGGCCTTTGCAGGAYCTTGATGAGGTTAGTATTAAAAACTCAATGGTCTCCTCATTTATTCCCCCGTTATCATTGTGATGATGATATAATGGCTCCAGATGGAGTGTGTGGAGAATGGTGAATCTATGATATGGGTCCTGCTCACACCACTGTGGATGAGTCATTCAGAACTCAAAACAAGACTAGACACACTGGCATCATGTGCCAGGTGGGCATTCAGAACTCAGYGAAGATRCAGGAGAGTGTCTCAATAAGATCATCATGATTTCCGCTCAGCCTAGGTAAGTGTTGTAACAATACATCAATCGACATTGAATAAATGAATAATGATTCAATTACGTCAGGAAAAAACTTTTTAAAATCAATATGTCCATCTAATCAATGTTAGATGGGCATATGATATCACATCATATCGATCACAGATGGAAAATTGTTATCGTCTGCCTGACTCTTTTGTTCCCAAAACAACTGATTACAGAATCTGGATCTCCCCGACAACGGCCTTGATCTGTTGACTAAATTCTTCCTGGCTGGATTATGTCAATAAGGCTCTGCCCCACACCTTCCCCCGTCTTCTCTTACCTGTCTAATCTGGTTTCCTGAGCAGGCTGAGGGCCACACAGAATTAACAGTTAACATCAATATTCAGAACTGCATTGGTTTAGGGGACTGGATTCTTTGGGCCCCACTAAACTCACTTACTCCTTTGGCTAATAAATCTGCCCTATGCAGAGGTTTTTTCATAAACACCATAGTGTGTCACAGTGTTGATATAATATGATGTTTTTGCTTTTTTCCTCATCTTCCCTTTTGTTGTTTAGTTTTTCTGTTCTGTTTTTAAGGTAGCGCAACTGTATTTGCTGCATGACCTGTCTTAACTCCCCCCTTCCCCCTTCCCTGAATGTACAGCACCTTGTGAATTTATTTCTGTGAAAGGTGCTATAAAAATAAAACTGTACTTAATTACTTACTTACTTACAGACTTATGAATTCAATTGAATTGAAATTGTATTGTGACAGATTTTGTGATATTGAGAAATACTGTATCATCGTGCAAACAAATTGATATAATATTGTATCGCGATAAATCTGGTGATTTACACCCCAACCTCACACTGAAGAAGGCTTTCCAAACTTTCCTCAGGCCAGCTGTGTTCTAATAAATCATGAAGGTCATGATCATGAAGGGGGCCACAGCTGCCTGGAGCCTCTCAACAGCAGTRAAGCATGGCTCCTAAATGAGCCTCTGGAGACTCAGAGCCACAGCAGCTCTGCTCCACTCAGACCCAAGAACGGGTCACGGCTCRTCAGCTTCTTGTCCAAATCACACTGTCCAAGAAAAACCAGAGCAAACACCGTGGAGAAGGAGAAAACAATGAGAATGTAGAAAACTGAATCCAACAAACAGACTCAAGTGTCCAGTTACTGACTGMAAACCAAGTCAAAGAAAAGAAAATGTGTCATTGGTGGTAAAATCCAATATGACAAACTCTGGGTTCATTGTTGATGTCAAACATCCAAAAATCTGAAAGTAATCATAGAAAAAGAAAACAACAACTGTAAACACTTCAGTGTTCTTTTCATCAGAACAAACGAGAACAAAGTTCAGTTTCAGTCTTCAGGGGGACGTGRTGTTTTGATGTCTTGTGGTTTGGGTTAGAAGTCTGGACAGTTTCGTTTTATTGATGCTCAGATAGATTAAGGTGCTGCAGGAATTTATGTTTCCCAAACATTCCTTAGTGTGAAATTAGGACAAACAAAACTTAGGGTTAGGATATTATCCTTTTAAATAATGTTAACTCAGTCAACCAATCAATAAAAGACCTATTTAATCCACGCAGCCCAAATTCTTGTTTTATTAAATGTGACCCATCATATTGAAATGAGGATTAAGTCAAATTTGGTCAAAATGACCTAATTACATTTTCA
>NW_013954207.1:42419-45073 GCF_001266775.1 Austrofundulus limnaeus
TGTTTGTGGTTGTAATGTGACAAAATATGGAAAAGTTCAAGGGGTATGAATACTTTTGCAAACCACTGTAAATCAAGATTCTTTTAAAGTTTCACTGCAATGAATTTATGTATAAAAAAAACAAATATTTTAAATGTATAATAATGGATGCAGAAAGAAGACAGACCTCCTTCATTTGCAGAACAATAAATGTGTAATTTTAAACTGTTTTTTTTTAAATGGTCAACAATTAAAATGAAGTCAAATGTGGACTTTATGAACACAAACTGAATCAGCAGACTTTCTGTGATATTCAGGGAGTTCCTTGAAAAACAGCTGCATTCTTACAAGATTTGCAGAATCAAAATCACAAGAGGATCCATCTGATCAGATCCCAAGTTTTAGAGCCAAAACCCAAAACTGGGACTCTTCAGTTCCAGAGTGTGTTAATCTGATCAATGATTCCAGTACACTACCTCTCAGTGTTTCTTTCATGTTTAAATGTTTCTCTCTTTGCAGTCTCGTGCTAAAACACATGACCCATCTCTGACTGCAAATAGAAGTAGATTTTTAGCAAATAACACAAGACATCTGATATGTACAGCCTGAAATAACCTGAGATGGCCTGTTGTATTTCCATTACCATAATCCCAGAACTAAAAAGCCAGTTTGTGAGTGATTTTGTTCAGTTTCACTCTGAAGMGAGACCAAAGACTTATCAGAGTTAGAAATCTCTGACTGTGAGAAACATGCACACTGGCCAGGCTTTTGTGTCTGCGYTCCCCTGCCTGCATTAGTCATTGCTGCTGCCTTTCATCATGCTTGTGACAGGAATACTGATGCTAATTTACAACTCGTCCACCATTTCCAGCTCAAATGTTGCCATAGAGCTGGTTCAGTACCTGCGTCACAGACAGCCTGATCTCTGGCAAACACCCGCTGGTGAAGTTGAAAGCGTCACAAAGGCCTGRGGAAAGTGGCGTGTGGTGTGCTCTGCAGTGTTTGGGGATCGGCTGGTTATGCAGGCGGCTCCAAAACCTTTCTAGCTCTCAGGACGTCCAATAGAAGCAGATTAACTGAGTTCTGGATGCAGCATGCGGCTTTTCTCTTAGCGTGCCCAGAATATAAAATGTCTTTCTTTTCACGGGATCAGGACAGCCAGGACTTCAACAAAATCTTCATTTACATAAATCATCAGTTCACTTCCAGGATACAGGATGTATGAACTCACCCACCTTTTGTCAGAGTTTAGRAAAGATTTCAGCTGCAAAACTCATGAAGGCTCATCACTGAGTCAAAGTGACAGAGAAAAACGCTGCAGTGTTTAAACTTACAATTATTATTATAAGTGGGAAAAAAATTTGGCCGTGAGTACGTGGCGTGTTGTTGTTTTTACTATTTTACTATTTTTTACTATTTTTTAATATGTTAATTTTGTTGATTTACGAACTTMAGCAACTTGTGTACCAATGCTCCAGCTTTTTCAAACAAGAATGGATTTTCTTTTTTTTACTTTTCGGGTTATAGTTCCTGGTGAATCAGCTGGTGAATCACCTGTGTGCCAGCAAACTCACTGGTATTGTTCATGAGGCCAGGATTTTGTACTCAAGAGACACACTTTTACAGCTAGAGGTTGTTACTCTAGCTCAAGTGTCAGACCTCAACCCACAAATACCGGRCCTCATTCGAAGAAACTCACAGAATAAGGAGTAATAAAGGCGCACGTAAAAGAAAGCGGGGAAGACGGGCTGGGCTCATGACCTCGGATGAGGAGACAAAACGTTGATCGGACTCCTCTTCCTTCTTTCATCCTGGCAAATGTGCGGTCCCTCAGGAATAAACTCGATGAACTTCAAGGCAGYGTCCGACATAAAAAGGATTTTAAGGAGCGCTGCATCGTGGCTGTCAGTGAAACGTGGCTCACCAAACAGGACTTGGACTTAGATTTGTCCATTGATGGCTTTGGGACTTCTCTATGGCAGGACCGACAGGCAGAGGTAACAGGGAAAACTCAAGGTGAAGGAGTATGTCTGTATGTAAACAGACGCTACTGTACCTCTGTGACGATAAGAGAAAGTATTTGTACACCACACAATGAACTCTTTTCAGTGTCATTACAGCCCTTTTAGCTACCCAGTGAGTTCCCCCAAATCTTTATCACGATTGTTTACATTCATCCGAAAGCGGATCCTACCTTTGTCTCCAACATGATCTTTGATGTTGTGCAGAAACAGCAGTCTATGTTCCCTGATGCACCAAATGTTGTTTTGGATGATTTTAATCATGTCTCTCTTAAAAAACTTTAAGAAACTTTTATCAGTGAGTCTCCTGCMCAACAAGAGGCAATAAGGTGCTAGACCTACAGTATGTTATGGTTCAGTGAAGGATGCTTTTAAAACTGTTCAACTTCCTCCATTGGGCTCTGCTGACCATAACTGTGTACATCTACTGCCCATCTATAAAACTGCTCTGAAGGGAGAAAAACCTGAGATCAAGGACATACAAGTCTGGACAGATGAATCAGTTCTCTCTTTGCAAGAATGTTTTAAGTATACAGACTGCGACCTTTTTAAACAATCTTGTGGCAATGATTTAGAACAGGGGCGCCCAAACATTTTCCCCGAGGGGGCCAAAATGAAAATCTATCCATGGCTGCGGGCCAAATGCAGTTATAT
>NW_013954207.1:46334-47754 GCF_001266775.1 Austrofundulus limnaeus
GTGTTTCTACCTATAGGATAACAGGTTACAACCTTGTAACTTCGGCAACTGTTGGTGGGCCAAATCAAATGGCTTGGGGGGCCAAATTTGGCCCGCGGGCACCACTTTGGGCTCCTCTGATTTAGACTCATTGGTGGATGTCACATGCTTTTACAATTCATTTTGCAGAGATATGATTATTCCACTAAAGCGTTAATTACAGACCGTGGGTTACTAAATCAGTCAAATCCTGTTCATTCAAGAAATCAACTGCTTTTAAACAGGGAACAGTCTTTGACCAGCATTTAGCCAGAAAGGAATTAAAGGTTGAAATTTTAAAAGCAAAACAAAAGTACTAAGCCGAATTGGAAAAGAAAATGGCCACAAATRAACTTGGTTCAGCATGAGCTAGTATGAAGACTATCGCAGGCCTTCAGGAACAACAGAATACCCATGTCACTGTAGATGGTTTTGATTCAGGCCACAATCTTGCAAATGCTTTTAATTCACTTTGTCGTTTTGATATCTATGATTTTTATGAAGAAACTCAGAAACTAGTTGATAAACATAAAGACACACAGCACTTTAACATCAGTCTCCAGGATGTTAAAAATGCATTTCAGGGAGTAAAAGTGAACAAAAGTCTCGGTCCTGATGTGGCCGTTCTGTTCAACTTTGTGCCAATGAGCTGAGCTCTGTTTTTCACTACGTTTATAATAAGTCTCCGCAAACTCAACATGTCCCTGCCATCTGGAAAGATGCTAATGTGGTTCCTATTGCTAAATCTAATCATCCCAAAACTGYTGATGATTTTAGACCAATAGCTCTGACCTCAGTTTTGATGAAAATGTTTGAAAGACTTTTCAGAGATGAGATTCTTAAGCAGACTCAACAGTTTTTAGATTTCATGCAGTTTGCTTATAGGCCCCACAGAGGGGTAGAGGACGCAACCTTCACTCTGTTAAACCTGCTTCTCAAACACCATGTCATGGCATCATTATGTGTTTCTATGCAACTACCATGTAGCAGTAGGCAAAAAAAAATCAAAACACATGACTGAAAATTGTTATTTCAAGCCTGTTTGTCCATAAACATGATCAGATCTGGATGAAATCTGGCACAGATTTTGTCCTATCTACAGCCCCATATTCATGTTCTTTAAACAGCCTCAACCCATATGTGAGATCAGGTGTGTGGGTGCTTGCGTGGGTCACATATGCTACTGCTATTAGGTATCTAGTTTTAATTAGAGGCCCAACCCTGAAGTAAACCTCACATATTATTTTAGTTACCGTATTTTTGCGTGTTTAATGCAATACCTATGTTTTGACCTTATAAAGCCTAAAATATCTAATCTTTTTTATAAAATTCTGTCCCTAATTTCATTCAGACCTCAGCATTTTTCAGCCCTTGTGGACACACACACACACACACACACACA
>NW_013954207.1:49837-54094 GCF_001266775.1 Austrofundulus limnaeus
AGTAATATGTGGGGTCACAAGTTTTTGCCATGGATATTTTGTGGGTCAGAAGATAAAAAGTTTGGGAACCACTGTTGTAGAGAACAAACAGACTCCTGAGCCTGGCTTGGGATAAAGTGGAAAATAAACAAAAAGAAAAGTATTTGGTGCAGAAACCTTTGTTCAGTTGATCCCTAATGAGCTGAAGCTTGCTGAGTTCAGAGGCTTCAGAGGAAAAAACGCTTAATTTGATCAGGAATTTAACACATTAAAGTCCTTTTAGCCACGGATGCTGAGAAAGTAGAGCCAGAACCATAGAGGAGTCTTTAAGTATCACTTTGATTCACATCAGGATGACGACATCAAGATGTTCAGCCTCCAGGTGGGACAGGCTGTTGGTCATATGATAGAGAGAGTAAAATTAGGCTAATCCCTGATTAAGACACGTAACCGTTCAAAATCATTGTGCTGACCTAATCCTTCTGACTTTCATTACCTGTAGCTCCACAACTGTACAGGCATCTTAAGCAGAAAAATACACATCAAAACATGAGCTGAGTTACATCTTTTTGTTTTATTTTATTTTGTTTTTGACAAACTGATTGCAGTTCACTTTTTTATCTTCTGTGGTGCATTCAGGAGTCGCTCCCAAGAAGTTATGTTCCAGAGAATAAGGCCTCGATGTTCAGAATATCAGATTCACATTTAAATCATTCAGTTGGGGGATTTTATAAAATGGAACGGCAATGTTTTGGTTGGAATTCCTCATTCTTGTAACTCCACAAGCCCCATCCAAATGAGGTGCTTCACACCCCACCACACTCCAGCTTCCAGAGTGGTCTTTGTACTTTGAGAGAGACGTTTACCACTAAAACAAAGCTTTGCATAAAACTTTTAATTTACGAATAATTAAAAAATGTCAGCAACAAAAGACTTGTCCATGACTCCTAACTCGAACCTCCAAATTCTCCCACATCTCCTAGCTTCCTGTCCAATTCAGAATCCGGTTCAAAATCCTGGTCCTCACCTTCAGAGCTCTTCATGGCCAAGCACCAGAATACATTAAAAGTCTCATTTCCCCTTACAACCCCAGACAAGACCTCCACTCACAGGATCAACATCTCCTTATGGTTCCCCTCACTCACTTTAAGACCCGTGGTGACCGGTCCTTCTCCTCTGTGGCCCCCCAGGCTCTGGAATGAACTCCCTGTTAATCTGCGCTCCCTTGATAACAATGTCTCTTTCAAGAAACACCTAAAAACCCACTTTTTTACTCAAGCGTTTAGCTAACCATTCACCAATAATGCCAGCTTACCTCCATAGTGAATGCTCGCCAACTATGTGTTTTTCTATTATTGAACCTACGGCAGATTTTTCTCTCCCCCATTCTCTAGGTTTTGTGTATCTTTGTATATTTTGACCTGCATTGACCGTATGTCTAGTTACAATTTTATAATTTAATCCTGATTTGATGTTTCATTACGTTGCTTATGTTTAACTATGTTTTATTCTGTTTCATTTTATTCTTTCCACCATTTTTACATTGTTAATGATTGTACAGCACCTTGTGAATATATTTCTGTGAAAGAGGCTTTAAAAATAAAACTTACTTACTTACTTACATCCAGACTTACATATTGGAGCCAGAGTTTGACCCACCAGAGAATGATGACCACCAAATATTTGTTGGTAAGTCCAGACCTTATTTAGCAGTTTTGTCACAAATAATTTGACATAATAGGTCAGAAAACGCCATAGAAAATAAAGAAAACTGAACGGGTTGAGTATGACCCAAACAGAATATAAAAATATCTACCCAGCACCGGGAGAAACTGAATTTAAATTTTATGCCTCCTGGAGACTCCAAGTTCACAACAAAATGTATTAAATGGCTAAAAAAGTGGATTTCTCGAGATGTGTCGCCTCTAAACTTCCTGACCTTTACCCTGAAACAWCCAGGCTCTCTCAGAGCCTGACTGATCGGAGCAGAAGCTGACAGAACCATCTCTAACATGTCTGTTCTGGACCATCAACTTCCACACGCTGATCTGGGCCTTGGGTCCAAACTGCAGCATCATCCCCAAATTTGTTTAAAAACAGACCTGAACCTGGTTTTTGGGAACTGAGCTGAACTTCATCCATTTAATGCATTTAACAGATTTGTTCTATTTGGGATCAAACATGTCAGTAACCTGCTGAAGAACGTCCACCAGTAAACGAACAAACATTTCAGATCAATCAGTAAATTATGACCAGACCTGAACATTTTCATGAGGTGAACACTGTCCTTTCAGCTGTGGAACAGTATCATAATGTCAAATGAAAAAAAAAAAACTGATGACTGAAATTAAATGAAAACTGAAGGAGATGTATGTGAGAGGCTGCTCATTAGATATCAGAGTATTCCCACTCTGAACTGGAAGGGGTCCCAGTCCTGAGAAAAGCCCCCTGGCTGAACAGAAGGGTCACTGACACACATTCAAGTTAGAAGTAGGTCAATTTGAAATAGAGCAGAAACAACACGGCTCAGAAAAWCTCCCTTCAGCTGCCTGAGGCTGGAGATCCAGATCCTCCACAAGATGAACACAGAGACCATGAGACCAACAGGATGACTCTGAGTCAGTGGAGTACAAAGTACTCAGTTTCCTTACTCAAGTCAAAGTACTGAGCCTGCTGGTCAAATACAGCCCGACAAAAYAAAGTGTCCACCTGGATTYCTGGACTTAACTAAGGTGTGGGGTTGATGCAGTTGGTCAGCTCAAGGTTCAGCAACWGTATGAGCTCAAAGAATGAGGTCAGCTGACTACAGGAATATWTTGGCTATTCCATCAAWGGATTTTTCTTCCCTGATGGCACGGCCATGTTCTAAGGCCGGCGTCACACTACAAGCAAATCATGCCGATTTTTGCCCTTCAGAAAGGAAGTCCAGATTATCATGATGGCTCTAAAGATAATCTGAGCAGATATTCCTGCCGTGGGTGGTGAGTTAAGAGTCATCTAGTCGGCTCGGAAGGACGTCGGGACCGCTCCGACCTCAAATAGGGGATATTCAACATGTTCGATTTGTTGGCCCGATATCACAGTGTGTGGTGTTCACCTGAGCTCTCAGCCTGTTGAATGAGACGTGTAGCCAATCAGAAAGTGAGGTGATGTAAACATGGAGGGGATTCCAAAATACAGGAGACAAAAAACTGTCATGACTCAGCAGAAAGTCTGCTGGACGTTAAGTTTTTTTCATTGCAAGTTGGCCAAATTACTTATATTAAATAATATAAGAACAGAAGCTATGTTTTAATTTAAGTATTTTAATAAGGCATGTTATTTGTTGTAATCGCAGGTCTTAGACAGATGTGATACTCTTTTGGCGACAGAGACACAAACTAAACAAACACGGCATGTAACTAGTAACTAAAGCTATTAGAGAAATGTAGCGGAGTAAAAAGTATGGTTTTATCAGTAGTATGTAGTGGAGTTAAAGTGTTTGCCCAGCTAATGTTAGCTTACTACTTTAACTCAAGCTAACATTCAGCTTCACATGAAARCCTGTGAAAACTCAAGTTGAGAGGAATTCATTCATTCATTCACTCCTCTGTGTGACTYCACAGATCGGGAGCCGTGGATTCTCCATCCATTGAAGCCCTCCTCTCTGTGACTCAATAGAAGCCCCTCATCGTGACGGTGGGAATGTCTCAGCTCTGTGCCCCCAGCTGTCAGCATGGGAGAAGCCCCTGCCCCAAGCCATTTGGACACAGAGAGGACAGTTTGTCCCCCAGCTGAAGAGACAAACTCTCTGGACAATGGTCATATTCTGCTGAAGGACATTTAGCTTGGAGCRGAGTACAAGCTGGACCACTGACGCTTTACACAAACTCACAGATACTTTCACAGACAACCAAATAATATGCAGTTCAAAGAAGAGCCTCAGTTTAAAAAAAAGCAGAGGTGTCAAAGGTTTTCATACAGTATTACTCAGGTAGAAGTATAGATACTAGGGTTTAAAAATACTATAGTATAGTATCAACTCAAGTTTTTCACTCAACTAAAAGTGTAAAAGTACTGGTTTTGAAACTACTTAGGCCGGCGTCACACTACAAGAAAATCAAGACAATTTTTGCCCTTCTGACAATCTTAAGGAAGTCCAGATTATCATGATGGCTCTAAAGATAATCTGAGCAGATATTCCTGCCGTGGGTGGTGAGTTAAGAGTCATCTAGTCGATTCGGAAGGACGTCGGGACCGCTCTGACCTCAAATCAGATATATTCAATAGGGGTGTAAG
>NW_013954207.1:55094-57018 GCF_001266775.1 Austrofundulus limnaeus
TATCGTATCGTGACCCCTCTGTCATGATATGTATCGTATCGCCAAATTCTTGCCAATACACAGCCCTAATATTCAACATGTTTGATTTTTTGGCCCGATATCACAGTGTGTAGTGTTCACCTGAGCTCTCAGCCTGTGAATGAGACATGTAGCCAATCAGAAAGAGAAGTGACGTAAACACGGAGGGGATTCCAAAATACAGGAGACAAAAAACTGTCATGACTCAGCAGAAAGTCTGCTGGATGTTAAAAGTCCTGGAATTGTTTTTCCTCTGGTAAAAATAGTCCACAAATGATCAACATTGTGTCTTCCTCGTTGCAAATGTTTATTTACTCTGAACTCACGTCTCTCTGGAGGTCACGTGAGATTTTTCCTCGGACATCTGAATTCTCACGAGATTTCAGGAAGTCTCGCGTGATTTAAAATCTGAATGAAATAACTTTTCGTGTGTGGTGTGTTGTCTCTTGCTGTGTGACTGTACACCACACACTGTAGGACCAAACCTGGTACATCCATGATTTTTATCCTCACGTGTGGGCTCTCTCAGTCTTTGAAAATGGTCCGACTGGTTTAAAATCTTGTAGTGTGACTCAGCCTTTAAATTATAAAAGTAATTTAAGTGGGAAAAAAAGCATTAATGACAAAAGCTTAGGCTGTTTCAGAGGTCTCCAGTGCCTGACCTCTTCCAAAATCCATTTTTCTAAAGGCTATGATGATTATAATGTTATTTTAAAATGTTAATGTTGAAAAATATGGGACTGTTCTACCTTCAGCTGCATATACAGTACACGCTGCTGGCTGTGGGCTGAAGGATCTCCTGTGGCAGATCTGAAGAAGCCTCCGACTGAAGACACTCTGTTGTAATATGACAGTCTGATGAAGAGGATGCTCCACAATGGTCTTCATTTTATGGAGAACGCTTCTTTGAACAATGATCTCCAGAGGTTCTAGAAGAATCCCAAGAAATGAGCCAACCTTTGTAATTAGCTTGTTGAGCTTTTCACAGTCGCTCTGATGCTGCTGCCCCAACAGATGATGGCAGAAGAGATGACACTCTCAACAACAGACTTGTAGAAGATCTGCAGCATCTTGCTRCAAATACTGAAGGATCTCAGCTTTCTCAAGAAGTGCAGTCTGCTCTGTCCTTTCCACTGTTGCAGCTCCAGCCTAGACTGATATGACTCCTCCACTACCTCCACTTCTTCTCCCATAATAGACAAAGTGTTGGACCTGTTCCTGTTTCTCATGAAATCAACAATTGTTTTCTTCAGATTCAAGATGARATGATTGTCTCCACCAGAGCGATCCACCAGATCCCTGTACTCTTCTTCTTTGTCAGAGTCCAGAGACTCACAGTTTGTTCAGCAGGGTTAGAGCACTCTGCTCGCTGCTCTAATGTTCAAACATGGATTAAAGTCATGAACTCGTGTTTAAGATCMATAGTAAAAACAGTGGTGGGCAGCACTAACTCATAAATTAGCTCCGCAATTTCTAAAGCGCTTATGCAGTAGAAATATTAGCGGAAGTTAATTTTAAAGCTCAAGTTCAATTTGACATTACTAGCTGGCTACAATTTATGTACAATATGCACAACACTGCTCACTAGCGGTGTATGAACCCTTGTACAGTTTAATTTACAACCGCCGATTGCTGGAGATCTGATATCCTGAAACAGACCTTTGGCTCCTGGTGTAAAAATTAAAAAGTTGTACAGAATTGCTAGTTCGGCTGCTTCTTTAAAAAATTGATGAGGATTGCTAGTTCGGCTGCTTCTTTTTCTTTTGTTTGTTGTAGATTTTTCATTAAAGAAGCATCAATAAAGTTATTTTAAAACTGTTTATTGGAAAACTGAAGCGATGCATTCTGGGTACATGACGGATTTGATTTGTGACGGGAAAGCACGGAGACCAGGAAACTATCTTCC
>NW_013954207.1:58018-59578 GCF_001266775.1 Austrofundulus limnaeus
TGACCTTCTTGCTGAGAGGCATCAGCTCTACCAACTGAGCCACCGTGCCGCCAATCAGAATCCCACAATGTTTAATAGTGATGTGACGTTCACAAACGTTCTGAATCTTTTTTTAACGACTCCTTGCAACGAACAACAGGAGCCGAGCCACGGACAGTAAAGAACCGTTTGTGGTTTATTTTTTTATTCCTCATATAATCTTTATTATTTCATCCTTAAACACAGAGACAAATCCTCCCACTTTGCTTTGTCACAGAAAACCGGCAGAGCGGTGGAGTACAGCTGCTCGGAGGGAAAAGGAGGGGGTTTCTGCTTGTCAAAACCCACGTAATGTGATGATGTCATCACGATTCTCGTTCAAAATCAAACTGCTCTTTTGAACAGCTCMATSAAACAAATGGCTCCTCAAGATCTGGATCACTTCAAAGAGTAATTTATCCCATAACTACTGTTTAAAAATAATGTTTAAATCTAATTTTTATACTGGAGATGATTTAGAGCTTTTATAAAAGTTGACAACAGCTTCTGCRTCAGTGCCTGTGAACTCATGTCAGCGTTAGTTTCCTGCAGGAACACATGGGTAAGAAAAGAGCTGAACTCTGGGGGGGAAAAACAGCCGAAATAAACCTGTTTCTCCAGAAGTTTGGGGCCAAGAATACACGTAGGATGGAGAAGCTGAAGTCACCTCCAAAACCTGTTGATGCATGTTCAGCTGAAGCTGAGCCAAAAGCACTCAAATAAAAACTGAAATCCAGTGACTGATATTCTGTGAACAAACAGTAGCCACCAACAGCTAATATCAAAGTTTCCAGCAAAGATATTCTGCAACATGTTGCACTGAATGTATGTGTGCAAAATGATGCTCAGCTACTACTACTCTAGATTTTAGCTAACATCTGTAAAACTGGCTGATTGTTCAGGTCGTTTAGCTGTGGAGGCCATCTTGAATGCGGTTGGTTATTTTTGGAATTTCTTTAAAATACATCAAGTAGTTCATGAGAAATTTTGCTAATAGATAAACACACACACATTTGAGAAGAAATGCAATAAAATTTCTGCCAGTTTCTTCCCAAGCTGCATCAGAAGTGCTCCAGCCTAGCTCAGGGTCTGCAAACTGTTCAAAGAACCATTTCTGCTACTTYCCTCACTAGTAAAATGTATCCAGAACCACAAAACAAGCTAMAATTATGATCATCAACTGGTGATCCGTGGGCCTTTTTGGGAACCTTTATGGCCAGTGGAGGTGACATTATTAAACAAAAATATATATTGTGAATTTAATTGTTTATTATTATTTTTACGCATCAGGACAAATGCAAAGAAAAATACTGTACATACACTCACCGGCCACTTTATTAGGTACACCTTGCTAGTACCAGGTTGGACCCCCTTTTGCCTTTAGAACTGTTTTAATCCTTCGTGGTATAGAATCAACAAGGTACTGGAAAAATTCCTCAGAGATTTTGGTCCATATTGACATGATGGCATCACACAGTTGCTGCAGATTTGTCGGCTGCACATCCATGATGTGAATCTCCCGTTCCACCACATCCCAAAGAT
>NW_013954207.1:60578-61352 GCF_001266775.1 Austrofundulus limnaeus
TAATTGTACAATCTGTTTAAGTTAAACAATAAGTAACCCATTGGTTAATAATACATGGGCCCAGTCTTTCTCATACCTATTGTTGTTGACTATTGTTTACTGTTTGACCTGATCCACACTACAGAAAAAGTAATAAAAGTATGTTGGATTTGTTCTGATCATATCGGGTCGATATCGGCCAACACTCAAGGCAGCAATATCTGTGTCATATCGGAAGAAAAACGTATCGGGACACGCCTACTGAGGACTTTCATGGATGTTCATTTTTGCAACTATCTATGCCTAACCCAGATATTTTCCCTAAAACTAACCATTATAGCTAACACTAACCTGAACTAAAACATGTCACATACCGCTAAACCTAACTAGAAGAGCACAGTGGAACAAAGTGAAAACAAAGGAACAAAGGGAAAGGCTCTCACTTTCCACAAATTACATCACTTTGTTGGTAAATATTGTGAAAGTGGCCCTCTGAATGTAGTATTTACCAGTACTTAGTAAATTCTTCTGATTGATGACTAATAATCACCAATCAATGATGAAAATATGGTCCAGAAAAAAAAACAGAACCTTTTCTGTTTTTCTATCTAAGTTTGTAGTTTATTAACCTGGTGTTTGTGTAGTCTCATGTCTCACTTATATTAGGTCACCAACAAGTTCATGAGAGTCAATAATGATGAGATAACAATAATGAGAGTTGATGAGAGTTAAAAAGGATAAAAGTTAATGATGAAAATTAGAAAAAAGATGAGAGTGAATAATAAGATTTAATTT
>NW_013954208.1:0-468 GCF_001266775.1 Austrofundulus limnaeus
TGGACTCTGACCCTCTTGACTCTGGACTCTGACCCTCCTGACTCTGGACTCTGACCCTCCTGACTCTGACCCTCCTGACTCTGACTCTGGACTCTGACCCTCCTGACTCTGGACTCTGACCCTCCTGACTCTGGACTCTGACCCTCCTGACTCTGGACTCTGGACTCTGACCCTCCTGACTCTGACTCTAGACTCTGACCCTCCTGACTCTGACCCTCCTGACTCTGACCCTCCTGACTCTGACCCTCCTGATTCTGACTCTAGACTCTGACCCTCCTGACTCTGACTCTGGACTCTGACCCTCCTGACTCTAGACTCTGACCCTCCTGACTCTGACCCTCCTGATTCTGACTCTAGACTCTGACCCTCCTGACTCTGACTCTGGACTCTGACCCTCCTGACTCTAGACTCTGACCCTCCTGACTCTGACCCTCCTGATTCTGACTCTAGACTCTGACCCTCCTGACT
>NW_013954208.1:1956-4588 GCF_001266775.1 Austrofundulus limnaeus
GACTCTGACTCTGGACTCTGACCCTCCTGACTCTGACCCTCCTGACTCTGACTCTGGTTTCTGACCCTCCTGACTCTGACTCTGGACTCTGACCCTCCTGACTCTGACCCTCCTGACTCTGACTCTGGTTTCTGACCCTCCTGACTCTGACTCTGGACTCTGACCCTCCTGACTCTGACCCTCCTGACTCTGACTCTGGTTTCTGACCCTCCTGACTCTGACTCTGGACTCTGACCCTCCTGACTCTGACCCTCCTGACTCTGACTCTGGTTTCTGACCCTCCTGACTCTGACTCTGGACTCTGACCCTCCTGACTCTGACCCTCCTGACTCTGACTCTGGTTTCTGACCCTCCTGACTCTGACTCTGGACTCTGACCCTCCTGACTCTGACCCTCCTGACTCTGACTCTGGTTTCTGACCCTCCTGACTCTGACTCTGGACTCTGACCCTCCTGACTCTGACCCTCCTGACTCTGACTCTGGTTTCTGACCCTCCTGACTCTGACTCTGGACTCTGACCCTCCTGACTCTGACCCTCCTGACTCTGACTCTGGTTTCTGACCCTCCTGACTCTGACTCTGGACTCTGACCCTCCTGACTCTGTCTCTAGACTCTGACCCTCCTGACTCTGACTCTGACTCTGACCCTCCTGACTCTGACTCTAGACTCTGACCCTCCTGACTCTAGACTCTGACCCTCCTGACTCTGACTCTAGACTCTGACCCTCCTGACTCTAGACTCTGACCCTCCTGACTCTAGACTCTGACCCTCCTGACTCTGACTCTAGACTCTGACCCTCCTGACTCTGACTCTAGACTCTGACCCTCCTGACTCTGGACTCTGACCCTCCTGACTCTGACTCTGACCCTCCTGACTCTGACCCTCCTGACTCTGGACTCTGACCCTCCTGACTCTGGACTCTGACCCTCCTGACTCTGGACTCTGACCCTCCTGACTCTGACCCTCCTGACTCTGGACTCTCACCCTCCTGATCTGGACTCTGACCCTCCTGACTCTGATTCTGGACTCTGACCCTCCTGACTCTGGACCCTGACCCTCCTGACTCTGACTCTGGACTCTGACCCTCCTGACTCTGAATCTGGACTCTGACCCTCCTGACTCTGGACTCTGACCCTCCTGACTCTGGAATCTGACCCTCCTGACTCTGGACTCTGGACTCTGACCCCCCTGACTCTGACTCTAGACTCTGACCCTCCTGACTCTGACCCTCCTGACTCTGACTCTAGACTCTGACCCTCCTGACTCTGACTCTGACTCTGACCCTCCTGACTTTGACTCTAGACTCTGACCCTCCTGACTCTGACCCTCCTGACTCTAGACCCTGACCCTCCTGACTCTGACTCTAGACTCTGACCCTCCTGACTCTGACTCTGGACTCTGACCCTCCTGACTCTGGACTCTGACCCTCCTGACTCTAGACTCTGACCCTCCTGACTCTGGACTCTGACCCTCCTGACTCTGACTCTGACCCTCCTGACTCTGACCCTCCTGACTCTGGACTCTGACCCTCCTGACTCTGGACTCTGACCCTCCTGACTCTGGACTCTGACCCTCCTGACTCTGGACTCTGACCCTCCTGACTCTGGACTCTGACCCTCCTGACTCTGGACTCTGACCCTCCTGACCCTGGACTCTGATGGTCCGGTTGTTGAACCTGTTTAATCTCTAACAGTTTCTGTGTGTCCTGCAGGGGTCTTCAGCCTGAACGTCCCTGCAGAGGCTCTCTTCTTCGTTGGTAACCAGCTGATCGCCACCAGCCACACGGGGAAGGTCGGGGTTTGGAACGCTGTCACCAAACACTGGCAGGTGGGCGGAGTCAAGCTCAGGTTAATTAGTCTGCAGGTGTGGTCAGGAAAGCAGAGATCTGTGGACTCTGGGGGAAATGTTTCAGTTGAGGAGATATGGAGGGGGTAGAGGATGCTGGTCGGAGCAGAGGAGGTTCAGGGTTCCCTCTCTGCTAGTTGTGGATGGTGTGGTTCTGGTCCGGTTTCAGCTGGTTTCTGTGGTTCCCTTGCAGAACCAGGATGTGGTTCCCATCAGCAGCTACGACACGGCCGGCTCCTTCCTCATTCTGGGCTGCAACAACGGATCAATCTACTACATAGGTAAGACTCTACAGTGATGGAGCCACGGTCCGTCAGAAGCTGGAGCTCTGCTGCCTGGATCAACAAAACCTCTGTTTCCACCCGCTCCGTGTGCAAGCTTGGTTTGTTTGACAAAAGTCCCATGATCAGTGACGCCTGAGGCTTCCTGATTTAAAGAGCCGATGACATGATCGTGATCTTTTTTTATAAACCAAAAGGTCATTGTTTTCAAAAAACAAGGCAGATTTAAGAGAACTGCAGCGCCTCTTAGTGTCCGAGGAAGAAACAGGAGGTGACGTCTGCACCAGAACAGTCCCTTCAGCTTTGTTGACTAAGAAAGTAGTTTGTAATGGAAGAAAACGGACAGATGGACGGACGTTCCTTGAAGTTTTTAGAGTTTTGACCGTTTTAAATAAAAACAATGCCTTCACGTTGGAGCTTATCGCAGGATTTTGTTCAAACATCCATAAGGATGGTGTTATTATTTCAAGTTTCCTGAGGATTCGGAGCTTCGTCTGAAATAATAT
>NW_013954208.1:5588-5857 GCF_001266775.1 Austrofundulus limnaeus
TAGAAACCACCTGATCTCAGATACGAACCTTAGAAACCACCTGATGTCAGATACGAACCTTACAAACCACCTGATCTCAGATACGAACCTTACAAACCACCTGATGTCAGATACGATCCTTAGAAACCACCTGATGTCAGATACGAACCTTAGAAACCACCTGATGTAAGATACGAACCTTACAAACCACATGATGTCAGATACTGCACGCAGCTCCTCAAACAGTTTGTTTGACATGATTGTTATGTCCGACCCGGAGTCTAGGAGGG
>NW_013954208.1:6857-7089 GCF_001266775.1 Austrofundulus limnaeus
AACCTTAGAAACCACATGATCTCAGATACGAACCTTACAAACCACCTGATGTCAGATACGAACCTTAGAAACCACCTGATGTCAGATACGAACATTAGAAACCACCTGATGTCAGATACGAACCTTAGAAACCACATGATCTCAGATACGAACCTTACAAACCACCTGATGTCAGATACGAACCTTAGAAACCACCTGATGTCAGATACGAACATTAGAAACCACCTGATGT
>NW_013954208.1:7974-9993 GCF_001266775.1 Austrofundulus limnaeus
TAACAGCAGGTGTGTAACAGCAGGTGTGTAACAGCAGGTGTGTAACAGCAGGTGTGTAACAGCAGTTGTCTAACAGCAGGTGTGTAACAGCAGTTGTCTAACAGCAGGTGTGTAACAGCAGGTGTGTAACAGCAGGTGTGTAACAGCAGGTGTGTAACAGCAGTTGTCTAACAGCAGGTGTGTAACAGCAGGTGTGTAACAGCAGGTGTGTAACAGCAGTTGTCTAACAGCAGGTGTGTAACAGCAGGTGTGTAACAGCAGGTGTGTAACAGCAGNGATTTATAGGGCACTTTACATTCAGGAATCCCAAAGTGCTACAAAAAAATAACATTAAAAATAAAATAATATTCAAACATGGCCATAGAAGGTGTAAAACAGGAAGGTTTTTAGTCCTTTTCTGAAAGATTCAACAGTCTGTGGTTCCCTTAARACGAGGAGCAACAGGGCAGGATGCTCRGCCCCCCGTGGTKCTGAGCTTTGTTCTGGGGATTTAGGACAGGAGTTACCAGAACAGAGAGAGCGAGTTTTATTGTGTGGAAGGAGCCGTTCTTTAAGGTAAGGGGGTGCATTGCCATGTAAGCACTGGTGTGTCAGAAGACCAGTCTGGTACTGGATTCTGGATTCTGGCAGGGACAGGAAGCCAGCGCAGAGAATGCAGAACAGGTGTGATATGGTCATGTGTTTTGGTTTTTGTCAGAAGACGTGCTGCGCTCTTTTGGATGAACTGGAGTTTTTGAAGATTTTTATTTGAAATATATTTTTTATTTGAATATATTTTTGATTTTATTTGAAATTTGAGTAAATTTCATTACAGTAGATGTTTATCAGAGAACGCTGTAGCTAACTTTAAAGAATCTCTTCCATCTTTATTCTCCTCTGTCTTACAGAATAATGTAACAGAGAACAGTAACTTACATGGTCTTGTTGATAATATTGTAACTTTAATACAAACCTCTCTTGATGAAATTGCTCCACTAAAACAGAAAGTTATTGATCGAGGAAGTCGACTCCTTGGTTTAATTCAGAATTATGTTCTTTAAAACAGACATGTAGAAAACTAGAGAGAAAATGTCGCTCCACTAACATAGAAGAGTCTTATTTAACCTGGAGACACAGCCTGCTAACATATAAGAAACCCTTCGTAAATCTAGAACTGTATATTATTCATCTTTAATAGAAGAGAATAAAAACAATCCCAGGTTTCTGTTCAGTTCTGTAACTAGACTAATGAAAAGTCCTGTCTCTGTTCAGACATGTATCACTATAACTTTAAGTAGTGATGACTTCATGAGATTCTTTATAGATAAAATAATTTTAATAAGGAATAAAATTCATTACAAACTTCCTGCTACTGTCTCTGATTCTCTGTCAGATGAGGCAGCTTTAGTGTCAGTAGAACCCGATTTATGTTGGACAGTTTTTGTCCTGTTGAGCTAGGGTTGGGCAATATTGGCAAAAAATTAATCATGATTAATTGTGGTATTTAGCCAATAACGATTAATTTGAGGATTAATCCCCCAGAGTCCCTGGACACCCTTATGTCCTGGTCACATGACCAACTTATAGGGAGAAAATTGGCTCTTTGTAAAAATCTGTTCCAAATTGTGTCAAAATTACAGACTTCAGGCTATACATCAAACTTTAAATCGTGTTGATAAATAAATTACACAACTTTTTTTAATGTTGGTCACATTTGAATCAGAGAGGAGCACCAAGCAGTTAGTCTGCCTGGTGGCATTAATCGTGTTAATCGTCAAGTGCCAAAAATTAATTGATTAATGTTTTTCTGATTAATTGCACACGATACGATTATGCCCAACCCTATGTTGAGCTCAGAATTATCTAAAATAATAGCTTCATCCAAACCATCAACATGTCTGTTAGATCCCATCCCAACCAGACTGTTCAAAGAAGCATTTCCCTTAATTATATTTTAGTTTATCTCTAATAAATGGTTATGTGCCACAGAGCTTTAAGGTTGCTGTAATTAAACCTTTACTTAAGAAACCAGATCTTGAT
>NW_013954208.1:11620-13879 GCF_001266775.1 Austrofundulus limnaeus
ATCAGACAGTGGACTTGTGTCCATTCTTGTCCTGTTAGATCTCTGCTGCGTTTGATATAATTGATCACAACATTTTATTACGTAGACTTGAACTTGATGTTGGGATTACAGGAACAGCTCTAAAATGGTTTGAGTCTTATTTAACTGATAGATTTCAGTTTGTTAATGTTAATAATGAATCTTCTTCTGCTGGTTGCCCTAAAGAATTATGTTTGTCATTGGACTCCCACAGCTGTGACCTCGGTCGCAGGCTGATAAAACCTCCTTGGAATGTCACGTGGAAGAAAGCCTCCTTTAGGGACTTGGAATATGTTTTCTGGTGCCCACGATAGTTTTGCTTGTCGACAGTTAGACCAGAGGTTTTGTATTTTCGTTCCAAAGCACGCACAGATGTTTTCATTTTACGTAAATCAGAATTATACCAAGGGGCAGAACAGGATAAGCTGACAGATCTGGTTTTGACAGGAGCATGGAGATCCAAAAGACTGCTCAGGGTTTTGTTATACAAATCCACTGATCCATTTAGTGATGTAGGATTTTCAGAAAGAGCAAGTTGAAGGTCTGCTGCCATAGTTTCAGTGTTAATGTTCTTTATATTACAGAATGAGATCTGACATTGGTCCTTTTGGTTGAGGGATTGGTGTGAAAGTTGCAGTGAGATGGTCATATGACCTGAGACACCCAGATCATAGACTTGAGGGGTAATAGGCAGGACAGAGTCCGTTATGACCAAGTCCAGAGTGTGACCTCTATTGTGTGCGGGAACACTGACATGCTGTTTAAGATTAAAACAGTCCAGAAGTTGGAGAAACTCTGCTGCGTAATGGCAGGAGGGAGAGTCAGCATGGACGTGTGGAAATGTGTGAAGCATGTCAGACTCRTGAGAAGTGAGAGCCTACCGTCTGTTCTGTGCTCTGAACATTGAGTTGGACCTGGTATCAGACAGACCTGACATCAGACAGACAGATGTCCAGATGTTAAAAAGCTGTCAGGAGAAAGCCCTTTATTTTACGTTGTGGTTTTAAGATGCTTCTCATACCTTTGGCCACCAGATGTCATCATACAGGGCTGTGTTGAGAATCTATGATTAATTACCCTTTTTTTAAAAAAAGCTTCAGGTTTTCATCACTGCAGAAGTTCTCAGGTTCCTTGGTAGAACTGGGTTCTGACCAGAATGAAATGACATTGTTCTTTGTTGGTCAGATGTTCAGAAGTTTCCACTGAGAATGAAGGACAATGACCTGCTGGTGACAGAGCTCTACAGAGACCCGACTGAAGACGCCATCACTGCTCTCAGTGTCTACCTGACTCCTAAAACCAGTAAGGGACAGACCCACAACCTGTTCTCATGTTTCAGCATGCTGCTAGAACCTCAGGTTCTCTGAGGTCGAGTCAAACACCTGATTGAAAGAGATGGTTGCATCTGTTCAGGTGACAGCGGGAACTGGATCGAGATTGCATACGGGACCAGTTCTGGGACTGTTCGGGTCATTGTTCAACATCCAGAGACCGTTGGTTCAGGACCACAACTCTTCCAAACCTTTTCTGTCCACCGCAGCCCCGTCACCAAGATCATGCTGTCTGAAAAACACCTTATCTCAGGTAAGAATCTTATAGATCAGAGGTTCTCAAACTGGGGTCCAAGCACCCCCAGGGGTCCGTGAATCATGTTTTGGGGGTCCTCAAAAATTTTCAAGAAATTGTTCATTTGTTTTTTTGTTAAATAAAATGCATATGGGGAATGATGCACTAGTAAAACAAACATACTAAACCAAACAAAAATACTATTACCATGGCATTTAGGGATTAAAATAACAGTAAATTATTTTGCATTAACAGCATGGGGTTTGCTAAGGGGGCGGGGTCCCCTGGAATTTTTTGACCCTTGTAAGGGGTCCCCAGACCCAAAACGTTTAAGAACCCTTCTTATAGACAACGTATGAGCCTTAAAAACCACCTGATCTCAGATACGAACCTTAGAAACCACCTGATCTCAGATACGAGCCTTACAAACCACCTGATGTCAGATACGAACCTTAGAAACCACCTGATCTCAGATATGAACCATAGAAACCACCTGATGTCAGATACGAACATTAGAAACCACCTGATCTCAGATATGAACCATAGAAACCACCTGATGTCAGATACGAACATTAGAAACCACCTGATCTCAGATATGAACCATAGAAACCACCTGATGTCAGATACGAACATTAGAAACCACCTGATCTCAGATATGAACCATAGAAACCACCT
>NW_013954208.1:17598-20210 GCF_001266775.1 Austrofundulus limnaeus
GTTCCTGCCTTCTCTCAGGCCTGTGCGAGACCTGCTTTGAGGCTGGAACTCCTGTTTCTTCACTCGAGGTGACCCCTACACAACGTTGGTTCTGATACATCACAACTTTGGCATTGAACCTGGCGCATGCAACTTTTTTATGAGTATGCACTGTTTATACACGAGGGCCCAGGTGGTTTCGTTAGACCCTGTTGTTCTCAGGTGGTCTTGTCTCTGTCAGCTGTTTCTTCTTCTCTGGTCTGATGGTGCGTCTGCTTCTTGTCAGTTTGTGCCGACAACAACCACGTGAGAACGTGGACGGTGACCCGCTTCAGAGGGATGATCTCCACCCAGCCAGGATCCACTCCGCTCACCTCCTTTAAGATCCTCAGTCTGGATGACGTCGACGGTCACGGAAACTGCAGCGCTGGGACGGAGATCGGTACGAACCTGAACCTTCAGCGTGGCTCTGGGGCAGATTTATTTTTCATATGATCAAATTATTATGTGATTGTGTAGTCCCACCTCTGTCCAGCTGGGGGCACACAGGCTTCATGTCAGGGTTCTGTCTCTTTCAGGTCCATATGGGGAGAGAGACGACCAGCAGGTTTTCATCCAGAGGGTTGTCCCAGACACAGACAAACTCTACGTCCGGCTGTCGTCCAACGGGAAGAGGTAAGGGACACTTTCCTCAGGAGCTGGTTGTTTCACCTGTTCAGGTGGTTTCACACGAAGTACTCCTGTAGAACCACCAACCACAACCTGTGGTACCATCAGAACCATCTGCTCCCTGCATGCTTTTCTTCTTCTCTGTTTCCATCATGGCCGCCCTCACAGATCCTTCATGTCATTTCTAATCAGACAGGAAGAGCTTTGAACTTGGAGTTTCGTAGTAAAACTCATAGATGCTTTTCAAAATAAGTGTGTGTGTGTGTGACAGGGTATGTGAGGTGCGCTCAGTGGACGGGACCTCCATCACGGCCTTCATGGTCCACGAGTGTGAGGGTTCCAGTCGGATCGGGTCGCGGCCCCGGCGGTACCTGTTCAGTGGTCACAGTAACGGCAGCATCCAGATGTGGGACCTGACAACCGCCATGGAGATTGCTGGAAAGGTGGACATCAAAGGTCAGAGCCATCAGAACCCTCCGACCGTTCCCTGCTTTGTGATGTGTCGATGAGTCACTGATGGTTGTGTTTTTGTTCTGACAGCGCTGGGCGGGCCAACAGAGGAGGAGCTTCTGGAGCTGCTGGACCAGTGCGACCTGGCGYTGACCCGAACACCTGACAGCACCCCGAGAGCGTCCACCTGCAGGTCTGAACAGGTCTCCTTAAMCAATCAGAAACCTCCACGTTGCTGTGGTTTAGTGATGTCACTTCCTGTCTTCACAGCCTTCACTCTCAACTCAGCGACGGGCTCCGGTCCGAGCGGCTCCACTCGGCAGGAGGGCGAGGAGCAGCCGGAGTTTTGGGTTCATCTGCTTCACTTTCCGGTAGCCTCCCCCGACAGACTCCACCCCCAGTGACGCTTACCAAACCCGCCAGAGACCCTCCCCTCTCTGTCGGGCTGCAGAGTTTCCCTGGCCCCGCCCACAGCCAAAATGCCAGCCCCCGTCCTCCAAGACATCTCCTGGACCGTGACAGAGAGGCGGGGTCTGTCCGCAGGGGGAGCTTCGTAGAGCGCTGTCAGGAGCTCGCCAAGGGTTCTGAGGTCGCAGGGGCGTTTGGGTTTGGTACCCCGCCCTGGTCAGACAGCATGAGGCGGAGCGTGGCGGTCTGTAGTGAGTTAGATGCTCGGTTCAGCCTCAGGACCCCCACCAGCTTCACAGTGTCTCCTGGAGCTCGCCACTCACCTGGAACACCCCCGTCTCTGTCTTCATCACCGTTACCTTCCTCTTCATCACACCGCAGGGTGCCGCCCACTTCCCCAACAAGCCCCACCTCCACTGTAACAAGCCCCTCCCACTCCCAGACACCTGTGTCCCCCCGCCGCAGCATCACAACGTCGCCTTCCGATGCTTCGGCATCACCTGAGAGCCCGGCCGGTGCAGACAGTGGTGGTGGTGCAACGCCATCCAGCCCCAAACCACACATGAACGAGACCAGCTTCTGATTGGCTGAGAGAGAACTGGCCTCTGATTGGCTGAGAGGGAACCAGACAGGCTTCAGAGTTCTGGTGAAGTGGATAACCATGGTTACTGCCTGTTTCCAAGTTGCCTGTGTCAATAAATCCAAAATCAATACATCCAGGATCATTAAATCCAGGATCATTAAATCCAGGATCAAAACATCCAGGATCATTAAATCCAGGATCATTAAATCCAGGATCATTAAATCCAAAATCAATACATCCAGGATCATTAAATCCAGGATCATTAAATCCAAAATCAATACATCCAGGATCATTAAATCCAGGATCATTAAATCCAGGATCATTAAATCCAGGATCATTAAATCCAAAATCAATACATCCAGGATCATTAAATCCAGGATCATTAAATCCAGGATCATTAAATCCAGGATCATTAAATCCAAAATCAATACATCCAGGATCATTAAATCCAAAATCAATACATCCAGGATCATTAAATCCAGGATCATTAAATCCAGGATCAATACATTCAGGATCATTAAAT
>NW_013954208.1:25744-32138 GCF_001266775.1 Austrofundulus limnaeus
TCAGTCCACAGGTCAGTCCACAGGTCAGTCTACAGGTCAGTCCACAGGTCAGTCTACAAGGTCAGTCCACAGGTCAGTCCACAGGTCAGTCTACAGGTCAGTCCACAGGTCAGTCCACAGGTCAGTCCACCCGGTCAGTCTACAAGAATAGTCCACCAGGTCAGTCTACAGGTCAGTCTACAGGGTCACTACCTGACGGATGAAGTTCTGTTGATAATATTTATTGTAAAACCAAATGTTTTATAATTCAGTTTGTCTTAAAGTTGTTTTTATTGTCAGTAGAAATATTCTCTGAGCCACTGGTTGTCCTTTAAACCAACTCAAGCGGACCTGATCAGAACCTAAGATGGTCCGGTTCTGTTCTGTCCAGTATATTCCTCTAATGTCCAAATCACCAGCATCAGTTTATGTCCTTAGAGGGCCAGTTTGAACTGACTGCAGACATCAGATCACATCAAAAGTGTCGTCGGCGTGTTCGTACCAGAGTTGGCAAGCGCCATGGCCTTCAGTGCCACCGCCTCCTCCCGGCTCAGCTTCATGGACCGGTACCGGAGGCTCAGGTGACGCACTGCCTCGTACACGCCGCCCAATCCTGCGCTTCGACACTGAGCCTCGTCCAGACACATGTTGTCAGCAAATATAAGCTCCTCCCCCACTGAGCCCTGTGACCGCCAGGCCACGCCCACCAGCAAGGCTTCCATCCAACCATTCTGCAGCAGGGACATCTGATCAACCAATGAGAGTTCAGAGAAACCTAGGAAAGGTGGAGAGACAGGTGTGACTGTGGTCCAGTCCCAGGGGTCCTCTGTGGGTCTAAGTGGGTTTACCTGGGATTTGTTTGGCCCAGCCAACCAGAACCAGCAGCTCCCGGTTCAGCAGGTCACAGAGGGTCAGCAGGGTCTGCAAGCTGCTGTCGCTGGTTGACTGGTCCTGATAGGCGGCCTGCGGGCCCGGTTCTGTTAGTAGGAGATGTGAGATCACTTTGTTTCCTGAAAAACAGACCTAGAACAGTCAAAAACCCAGAACCGGACCCTTATTGAAACCTTCAGAACCAAAGAGAAGGAACTCACTCGTTCTGCCAGGAGAACCGTACGGGTTCTTTACACATGTTGTTCCACCTATCTCCAGCCGTCTTTTGTACTTCTGACGCCCCCCTCTGACCCGGTCCAAACGCACCCCTGGAACACATGTTACCTAGAGTTCACAGGACTGGACCCGACACCAGAGACCAGTCTAAAGTCTAGCTCTGAAAGGTCTGCAGGAAAGTCTGGATCTTTCTGAAGATCATTTCTCTTCTATGTGATAGTCTGTGATGACTCAGCAGAACCTGCAGTGACTCAGCAGAACCCACAATGACTCAGCAGAACCTACCCTCCCTCAGCATCCCGGCCTGCAGACACTTTTGGAAGCGACAGGCCTGGCAGGCTTTCCTCCGGCGTTTGGTGACCTCACACTGGTTGTTCAGGGGGCAGCTGTACTCCATGTTCCCTGAGAAGCACACACAGCTTCAACAACTGCTCCAGACTTTCTCTTTAAAGCTTTCAAACACAGGCACAAAACAAAAACATCTTCCTCAGTTTTATTCTTGTGAGTGGTTCAAAGAAGAGGAGTCTAGAACAGGCTTTGGTTCTGTCTGCTGTGTTTTTCTGACTTTGTCTTTACTTTGGATATTTTAAAAAGACATTCTCCTGCACTGCCCCCACCACAGGTTTTTGTTAACAGGTCAGAACCAGATGTCTGAAGAGATAGATGCAGCTGATGGTGTGAACTGGTCCTGATACTTAAGGTACTACTAGATGTGGAGGAGCAGCGGCTCTACTCTGAGTCCCTCCTGGATGACTGAGCTTCTCAACCTATCTCTAAGTAGAGCCCAGACACCCTGCAGAGGAAACTCATTTCAACCACGTGTATCCACAATCTCGTTTTGGTCAATAACCAAAGCTCGTGACCATAGATGAGGGTAGACTGATTGGTAAATCGAGAGCTGAGTCAGCTTCACCAAGACAGACCGGTACAACACCCGCATCACTGCAGACGCAGCACCAATCCACCTGTTGATCTCCTGCTCCATTCTTCCCTCATTTGTGAACAAAACCCCAAGATACTTAAACTCCTCCACTTGGGGCAGGATCTCTCTCAGGACCTACCCTTTTCTTGCTCAAGACCAAATTCTCAGATTTGGAGGCACTGATCCTCATCACGGCCGCTTCACGCTCTGCCACCAAAACAGATCCCCTCAGCACCTYGGCTGCACCTAGAAATTCTGTCCATAAAAGTTATGAACAGAATCGGTGACAAAGGACAACCTTGGTGGAGTCCAACTCTCACCAGCAACGAGTCCGACTTACTACCGGCAATGTGGACCAAGCTCTGGCACCGGCCGTACAGGGACCTAACAGCCTGTATCAACGGGCTGGTACCCCATACTCCTGGAGTACCCCCCACAGGAGTCCCCAAGGGACACGGTTGAACRCCTTCTCCAAGTCCACAAAACACATGTAGACTGGTTGAACTCCCATGAATCCTCCAGGACCCAGCTGAGGGTGTAGAACTGGTCTAGTGTTCCATGACCAGGACCAAAACCACACTGCTCTTCCTGAATCTGAGATTTGACTATCCAACGGACCCTCTTCTCCAGGACCCCTGAATAGACCTTACCAGGCAGACTCAGAAGTGTGATCCCCCTATAGTTGGAACACACTCTGTGGTCCCCCTTTTTAAATAGGGAGACCACCACCCCAGTCTGCCAATCCAGGGGAACTGCCSCCGATGTCCACGTGATATTGTAGAGTCGCATCAACCAACACAACCCCACAACATCCAGAGCCTTAAGGAACTCTGGGTGAATCTCATCCACCCCCGGCGCCCTGTCACAGAGGAGCTTTTTAACCACCTCAGTGACCTCAGCACCAGAGATTGGAGAGTCCGACCCAGGGTCCTCAGGCTCTGCTTCCTCATGGGAAGATATGTCAGTGGGATTGAGGAGGTCTTCAAAGTATTCTGCCCACCGACCCACAACGTCCCGAGTCGAAGTCAGCAGTGCACCATCCCCACCATAAACAGTGTTGGTGGCAACCCCCCCCCCCCCCCCCACGACATCCCTCACTGCCAGTGTCAACCAGCAGGTTTGAAGGGTTGCTGCTAAGACAGGCACAGACAACCGTACGGCCACAGCTCAGACAAGCCGCCTCGACGATGGAGGTACAGAATATGGCCCACTTGGACTCAATGTCCCCCACCTCCCCTGGACCGTGTTCAACGTTCTCCCGGAGGTGTGAGTTGATGCTCCGTCTGACAGGAGTCTCTGACAGATGTTCCCAGCAGACCCTCACTATACATTTGGGTCTGCCAGGTCTGACCATCATCCTATCCCACCATCGGAGCCAACTCACCACCAGGTAGTGGTCAGTTGACAGCTCCGCCCCTCTCTTCACCTGAGTGTCCAAAACATGCAGCCACAGATCAGATGAAACAACAACAAAGTCGATCATCAAACTGCRGCCTAGGRTGTCCTGGTGCCAAGAGCACATMTGGACACCTTTATGTTTGAACATGGTGTTTGTTATGGACAATCCATGATGAGCACAGAAGTCCAATAACAAAACACYGCTCAGGTTCAGATCAGGAGGGGGCGTTCCTCCCAACCACACCTCTCCAGGTCTCACTGTCATTGCCCACGTGAGCGTTGAAGTCCCCCAGCAGAACAAGGGAGGCCCTGTTAGGAGCGCTCTCCAGCACCCCCTCCAAGGACTCCAGAAAGGGTGGGTAATCTGAACTGCTGTTAGGCTCATAGGCACAAACAACAGTCAGGACCCGTCCCCCCACCTGTAGGTGGAGGGAGGCTACCCTCTTGTTCACCGGGGTGAACCCCAACATACAGGCACCAAGATGGGGGGCAATAAATATGCCCACTCCTGCTCAGTGCCTCTCAGCATGGACAACTCCAGAGTGGAAGAGTGTCCAACCCCTCTGGAGGAGACTGGTTCTAGAACCAGAGTGGTGCGTCGAGGTGAGTCCAACTATATATCTAGTCAGAACCTCTCAACCTCACACACCAGCTCAGGCTCCTCCCCCACCAGAGAGGTGACATTCCATGTCCCTAGAGCCAGCTTCTGTAGCCGAGGATCAGACCACCAAGGTCCTCGCCTTCAACCACTGTCCAACACACATTGTACCTGACCCCTACGGCCCCTCCCACAGGTGGTGAGCCCATGGGAAGGGGGACCCACGTCTACTCTTCGGGCTGTGCCTGACCAGGCTCCATGGGTGAAAGCCCGGCCACCAGGCTCCAGAAAGAGGCAGAGAATTTTCATAAAGATTTTTTTTCTAAAATGTAACTTTGTGACATACTGGTTTGTGAAGAGTTCTTCAGTAAAATCTGTTTCAGAGTTTTTCCTGAATGTTTTTRGTTCGTGGAAGAAAGTCTCACATTTCTGAGCTAAAGGCCAGATCTGTCCTTACCCTGAACCGTCCTCTTAAAGAAAGCTTTGCAGGCCTCGCAGGACGCCACGCCGTAATGAGAACCCGAGGCCAAGTCCCCACAGACCAGACACAGACCTTTAGTCCCCACAGACCCCACCAGGGTCAGGAAGTCTCCCCTCAGGACCTGGAGAAAACCAGCAGATCAGAAAAATGTCCAAAATCAGACCTGAAGAGGAATCTGATAGATTCACTTATCTGAAACAAAACTTTACATTTCTGAACACAAGAAACATTTTCCTGGACTGTCTGAGATCCAACAGAACCCCTCAATGTTTAGACCAGAATGGTTCCAGTTAAGCTCAGACTAGTTTGAACTGGATTTGAAGTTCTTTGCGTTTCTGGTTCCCGASAGGGTTTTGGTTCTGAAACAGTCTACACAACCAGAACTGGACCAGGAGACCACCACAGCTCAGATCCAGATGTTTGGTCTCCTGGTGGCAGCTGGAGCTGAACAGCGGCGAGGCTACAGTTTGTTACCGTGGCTGAAAAAGAAAACATGGAGCTGTCGGACCCCAAGCTGCTTCCTCCTGCTGGAGAGCCAGGAGTCAGACCTCCACAGAACACACTGGAGGAGGAGGAGGAGGAGGAGGAGGCCGGGCTGGGCAGGAGGAAGGCTGGCAGGTCGAGAGGAGACGAGTCGAAGAAGGAGGTGGGAGACTGAGCTTCATCAGCAGGAGAGGAGGAAGAAGAGGAGTCGTCCAGGAGGCTGCAGAGAAGATTAGAAACATCCAAACTCTAAAATCATGTTTTACACTTTGGATCGAACTTTTCATAAAAACACAGTCCGGTCCAAAAGTCCTGATCCGGTCCCTCAGTTCTGAGTCTGTAAGTAGTTCTGGATCCACAGGTTTCAATCTGACCTGATCTGACCCTCTTTCTGTCCTTGGATCACCTACACTTTGATGGTTAGTCTCAGATCCTGGACCAGATCTTTGGTCAGACCCAGTTTGAGAYGTAAATACATTTTAAAAAGTATTTTAAGAAACAATAATTAGTTTTCTGTTGAACCTGTCTTTATTGTTCTTACATTTGTTGTTTGAAATGAGAAAACTTACAAAAAATGAAACGATCACACACAACAATCAAATAAAACTAATTAAATGAAACAAATTAATAAATAAAATAAACAACAAATAAAGAAACAATAAATAAAAGGTCTTTTTGAACATTTGGAGGTTTTTAAAGGTTAAACCTCCCTAAAGTCCCTGACTGAGTGTCCTGAGGGTCAGACTCACCTGTGAGGACTGATGAAGTCAGAACCAGCTGTCAGACTCAAGTCCGTCAGGTCCATCCTGAACCTGGTCCCAGATGTGTACAAAACCACAAAGGGAGCCAAACCTGAGTCCAGGAACACAACTTGTGAGGCTCTCAGGAGACGGAGGTCTTATCTGTCCTGTTCCCACTCTGGAGAAGAAACAGGGGCGGGGCCTCCAGCCTCAGCCAATTAGGATTGACTCCGATCATCTCTGTTGATTTGGACTGTGACAGATGTAGGCCAGGACCGCCTGAAGCTCCATCCTGCTGATGCCAACCTGAAACTTTCTTCTCTGGACCTCTGAATGTCAACAAACAGAACACAATCTGTCTGTGGATTTGTTCAGAAACGTTTTACAACTTATTTTCTCTCAAACTTAGACTCACTGATTAGATCATTCAGAAACAGCCCCTTGTTAGAGTGAACAAGTGTTAAAGAGTCCAACAGACAGACTGCTGGTAGATGACTAGCGTGCTATGGTCTGAGCTTTGTCCAGGTGATGCAGCTGAGCATGGGTGAGAAGACCAGAGAGAGAAGTTTTGCAGGGACCCTTGATGAATATATACAGGTGCTGGTCATAAAATTAGAATATCATGAAAAAGTAGATTTATTTCAGTAATTCCATTTAAAAAGTGAAACTTGTATATTATATTCATA
>NW_013954208.1:33578-35161 GCF_001266775.1 Austrofundulus limnaeus
TTTCACTTTTTAAATGGAATTACTGAAATAAATCTACTTTTTCATGATATTCTAATTTTATGACCAGCACCTGTATTTCCTTCAGTGGTAACCTAAGGTGTAAGGATGAAGCCATGATGATGGTGGAAGTGTAACTGTGAGGACTCGATGTCGCCCAGTGGAGTCTGAAGAATATGATGATCCAGGAGAACGTGAGTCACATGACAAGCCTTTGATCCAACGCCCTGATGCATCTCAGTAATCCAGGTAGAAAATCAAAAAGGTAGGTCCTCTGGATGGTTCTTTAATGAAAGTATCGTCTCTTCTCCGAGACACTTCTTTAGTCTGAGGAGTTTCAGGTGAACTCAGTCTTATAAGCACTGCCTCCACATGGTAACAAACAGGTTTAACAATGACAATCAACACTGTTTGTTCACATGCAAGGGTCCTCTGTGGCATGACCTGTGATCATATATGACCTGTATCTGGAGGGTCGGAGAGGTGATTATCAAATTATTGTAGAAAGATTTTATGTCCAGAATGAACATCTTGTGTCTCCTCGTCTACAGGCTGAAGGAGGAGCGGCGGATCAGGAGTCTGTAAGTAAAATGATGTGAGAGAGTGGCAGGATGGAGACCCACTGTAACACTGATACAGGGTTCTTATCTTTTAGGAGGCTGACGAGAAGACAGATCAACCCTCGGCAAACAGATCCCAGTTGATGAGAAGCTTTGGTGGAGGAAAGGTTCTGGCAGACCATCAGATGCTGGGAGACAGAACACAAAAGGTTAGTTTCTGCCACAAGTAGCAGAGACTCTGTCGAATACCAATTACCAGTGCCAGGTACCCACAAACCTGGCACCTAGTATTTACTATATCGTACATATACTTGTGCCAGTTAACAAACAGCTTTTTTCTTTTTTTTTCTTATTTAGACACAGTTAATTATATGTTTTGTCCACAAATATAACATCACTGCTTCCTGTAAACAGGGTCTGATTGGGTGTTCATACCAACCGTTAGACCACATTTTCTCACATTACACCCTCCAAGTGTTTTACTGGAGTGAAAACCTGCACRAAATCACCTTCCTCATTAATTCATCGCCCTGCTAACATTTACCACATGAAAGACATGACACATTTAAAAAAGACCGGTCATACACCTGCAGATAAACACTCCTACAGTGGTCACCTGACAGTTCCTCTGACCTGTACCTGACATCTGTGACAACACAACTGATATATGWGCTCTCAGAAAAATGACAGAGGAACCAAAGTGTCCCACTGCCTTAACGAGACACTTTGAACTACCATCTGAAACCATCTGGAGAAGGTTCAAAAGATGCAGTAAGTTCCCACAGCTAGGTGCTGCAGGTGTAGCAGGTGCTGCAGGTGCTGCAGGTGCTGCAGGTGCTGCAGGTGCTGCAGGTGTAGCAGGTGCTGCAGGTGTAGCAGGTGCTGCAGGTGCTGCAGGTGCTGCAGGTGCTGCAGGTGCTGCAGGTGCTGCAGGTGCTGCAGGTGTAGCAGGTGCTGCAGGTGTAGCAGGTGTAGCAGGTGCTGCAGGTGCTGCAGGTGTAGCAGGTGCTGCAGGTGCTGCAGGTG
>NW_013954208.1:43088-45195 GCF_001266775.1 Austrofundulus limnaeus
CTCACAGACCTGATGTAGACTCACAGGCCTGATGTGGACCCAGAGACCTGATGTGGACCCAGAGACCTGATGTGGACCCAGAGACCTGATGTGGACCCAGAGACCTGATTTAGACTCACAGACCTGACGTGGACCCAGAGACCTGATGTAGACCCAGAGACCTGATGTAGACCCAGAGACCTGATGTAGACTCACAGGCCTGATGTGGACCCAGAGATCTGATGTAGACTCACAGACCTGATGTAGACTCACAGACCTGATGTAGACTCACAGACCTGATGTAGACTCANCACAGATGATTGTACATGTTATCTTTGTAGAGAGCTAACAGAGTGCTGAGTGAATGGGTAAATGAGGACACAGATTGTAGAGTGAAGAGCTCTGAGTGTCCTGGATGGATAGAGAGGAGCTGTATAAGTACAGTCTGTTTACCATTKACCATTTACCATTTACCATTGACCATTTACCATTGACCATTGACCATGGACCCAGGCTGCTGGTTCTGACAGTGTAGAGGGAAAAGAACCCACCGTCCTAATCCAACAGTCAGTCAGTGGCTCGGATCAGTCTCACCTACATCTGCTGTTTCATAAGAGCTGCAGAGCTAAGCTGACAGATAAATCTCTGAGCTTCATCCACAAAACCACAGGCTGGAAGGAAAAACCTCTGATCATCAGGAAGGAATCAGCATCTGAATGTTAAACACGACATTTAAAATATATATCTATTGGTAGATTCTGGAGTTGTATGTGTCTGGTCTGAGGACTTCATGGTTTGTATCTGAAGACAGTGTCAACAGTCTGAGACATCAGAAAACACCAGCAGCAGGTTTCTTCCTGTTAAAGAGAGTTTTTCCTCTCCACTGTCACCACTGCTGCTCAGGATGGAGACAGTGATGAAGAGAAGATTCAAACCAATCTGCTKCTTTACATTGTTTCCCTACAGTGCCCTGACATGTTCTGACTTGGTGCTATATAAACTGAATTTAATAAGCAGTCTTTAGTTACATATAGTTGTACGTGTGTACTGCCTAATAAAGTTTAAATGATGTTTCTTAACTAAAACTCAAAAGCTGCTCACTAACAGCTGTTGGACTGGTTTCAGGATTATTGTCTTCCTGCAGCCGGTCCACCTCTGTGACTCAGTAGCAGCAGGTTCTTCTTCACATGCTGGTTTGTTGGATTTMTTTTTGTTGTTTCACAGTAAGATAATCCAAACTATCCTGAGAGGGAGGGGGGAGTTCTCCTCTTCTCTCAGATCTGTCCATGATCCTGATGGTCCCTGCTGACTCATCACCTTCATCAGTCAGAACTGGGTCAGCTGCTCTGACCCAGATCCCTTCTGTAAGTTCCTGTCCCCAGGTCCTCCAGGACAAGCAGAAACATCAGGAAACGTCTCTGACCTTTCAGAATAAAGCATCTCAGGTTGATGAACCCTGATGGGTTTACTGAAACTCATGCAGTTTCTATAAAAAACAAAACTAAAATTCATTTTTATAAAATCTGGCTGCTTGAAAAATAAATGAACTCCAGGTTGTTTCAAACTTTCCATCTGCGTCAGAAACAACCTTTAATCCAGAAAATACTGAAATATGAGAGAGAGGTTCTGGACCTTCAGTCTGGGTGGGTGTTTTGGTCCAGTGTCTGTCCTGGATCAGAAGATCCACAGAGAGTCCAGTGGTGCTGGTTCTGTGTCAGCCTCACACCAAGTGGACCTGTGAAATGCTCTTCATTCTGCCTGAGTGAGGCTGGATGGAGCGCTCTAAGAGGCTTACAGGTCTGGATCCACATAAACACTGCAAGCATTAAGTTAGGGATCCAGGTTGAAGCAGGCGAGCCCCTCAGCTGGAGGGACTCAGCAAAAACAAACAAACAAACAAACAAACAAACAAACATGCAGCTAACGGGTTAGCGTCAACACAACTACCTGTTCCACCAACATTAAATAATCCGGGGTGAAACCAGACCACCAACCTGAGAAAAGAATTAGAACCAGCAACTTTCTGTCCCATAAATAAGACAAAAACACTTTTTAGTCCAAGTGTGCAAATATATTTTCATTTGATGTCAGACAGTGATAAAAGTTTAATATCAGAGTGAATTAATAT
>NW_013954208.1:48003-51806 GCF_001266775.1 Austrofundulus limnaeus
ATCAGAGGTTAGGGTTCAGGGATCAGAGGTTAGGGTTCAGGGATCAGAGGTTTATGGTTCAGGGATCAGAGATTAGGGTTCAGGGGTCAGGGATCAGAGGTTAATGGTTCAGGGATCAGAGGTCAGGGGTCAAGGATCAGAGGTTTAGGGTTCAGGGGTTTAGGTTTCAGGGATCAGAGGTCAGGGGTCAAGGATCAGAGGTTTAGGGTTCAGGGGTTTAGGGTTCAGGGATCAGAGGTTTAAGGTTCTGGGATCAGAGGTTTAGGGTTCATGGATCAGAGGTTTAGGGTTCATGGATCAGAGGTCAGGGATCAGAGGTTTAGGGTTCAGAGGTAAAGGATCAGAGGTTTGGGGTTCAGGGGTCAGGGATCAGAGGTTTAGGGTTCAGGCATCAGAGGTTTAGGGTTCTGGGATCAGAGGTTTAGGGTTCATGGATCAGAGGTTTAGGGTTCATGGATCAGAGGTCAGGGATCAGAGATTTAGGGTTCAGAGGTAAAGGATCAGAGGTTTGGGGTTCAGGGGTCAGGGATCAGAGGTTTAGGGTTCAGGAATCAGAGGTCAGGGGTCAGGAATCAGAGGTTAGGGTTCAGGGGTCAGAGGTCAGAGGTTAGGGTTCAGGGATCAGAGGTTAGGGTTCAGGGATCAGAGGTTAGGGTTCAGGGGTCAGAGGTCAGAGGTTAGGGTTCAGGGATCAGAGGTTAGGGTTCAGGGATCAGAGGTTAGGGTTCAGGGATCAGAGGTTAGGGTTCAGAGGTCAGAGGTTAGGGTTCAGGGATCAGAGGTTAGGGTTCAGGGATCAGAGGTTTAGGGTTCATGGATCAGAGGTTTAGGGTTCATGGATCAGAGGTCAGGGATCAGAGATTTAGGGTTCAGAGGTAAAGGATCAGAGGTTTGGGGTTCAGGGGTCAGGGATCAGAGGTTTAGGGTTCAGGCATCAGAGGTTTAGGGTTCAGAGGTCAAGGATCAGAGGTTTAGGGTTCAGGGGTCAGAGGTCAGGGATCAGAGGTTTAGGGTTCAGAGGTCAAGGATCAGAGGTTTAGGGTTCAGGGATCAGAGGTTTAGGGTTCAGGGATCAGAGGTCAGGGATCAGAGGTTTAGGGTTCAGGGATCAGAGGTTTAGGGTTCAGGGATCAGAGGTCAGGGATCAGAGGTTTAGGGTTCAGGGATCAGGGGTCAAGGATCAGAGGTTTAGGGTTCAGGGGTCAAGGATCAGAGGTTTAGGGTTCAGGGATCAGAGGTCAGGGATCAGAGGTTTAGGGTTCAGGGATCAGAGGTCAGGGATCAGAGGTTTAGGGTTCAGGGATCAGAGGTTTAGGGTTCAGGGATCAGAGGTCAGGGATCAGAGGTTTAGGGTTCAGGGATCAAGGATCAGAGGTTTAGGGTTCAGGGATCAGAGGTTTAGGGTTCAGGGATCAGAGGTTTAGGGTTCAGGGATCAGAGGTTTAGGGTTCAGGGGTCAAGGATCAGAGGTTCAGGGATCAGAGGTTTAGGGTTCAGGGTTCAGAGGTCAGGGATCAGAGGTTCAGGGTTCAGGGATCAGAGGTTTAGGGTTCAGGGATCAGAGGTTTAGGGATCAAGGATCAGAGGTTTAGGGTTCAGGGATCAGAGGTTTAGGGTTCAGGGATCAGAGGTTTAGGGATCAAGGATCAGAGGTTTAGGGTTCAGGGATCAAGGATCACGTGGTGTACAGGCTCATCCAGTCTCACTTAGTTTAGTGCAACCAAACCATGAAGGTGATTTGGACCAAACATGGCCCGATAATGATACTGCCAGTCAGGTCCGATCAGGTCCAGTCTGGTCCGGTCTAAGCAGCGACGCAGTGGTTGGGTCTGCGGGACATGACGTATCCTCTCCTGCAGACGCAGCGGAACGAGCCCTCGGTGTTCACACAGCGGGCATTCACACACGGGAACTGTTGTCCGGTGACGTCCTCACACTCATTCAGATCTGAAATCAGAACAGAAGTTATGTTTTAAACTCAGCAGTCGTCTCGTTTACTTCATCACTGACAGGTGACCCTCTGACCACCAGGCCACCAGGAACAGGGGATACAACCGGCAACCCTCCGGTTACAGGATGACTCCCCGAACCACTCTGCCACAGCCGCCCTAAAAGCAAACATTCAGAGAAAGTAGAGGGAGATGATCTTTGGTACCGATGCAGGTCATGGAGGTCAAATCCAGCTCGTATCCTGGGTAACAGTCACAGGTGTAACCCTCGGTGACACGGATACACCTGCCGTTCTCACAGCCGTGGAGTATCCCACAGTCCTCTGCTGCATTCAGGCCGGCGTACGTCTCGTAACGTCCTGAAAGACGAGCCGATGAAGAAAAACAGCTTCATGAGATTTAAGTGAAATATTCAGTTTTCTGCTGCAAATGAAACAAACTGCAGAGATTCTGATCTTTTTTCAGCTTCTTCATGTTTTATTAGTGAAACCAGCCGAGCTCACAGCTTCATGACAAACTCACGCTCATACACCCTCCGTGGTCCTCCTCCTCCTCGGCTCCGGTCGGTGAGGGGGGGGAACCTCGGGCCTGGCCTCCATGTCCTCTCCTCCTCCTCCTCCTCCTGGATCATATAAGGAGATCCAGGCAGCGGAGCCAGGTTCAGAGGAGGTAAGTCGGACCGGGATGGAGGAAGAGGCCGGGACCCAAACCCGATCTCAGATCGGGGGTCTGGGGGGAGGCGGAAGGATGGAGTCCTGGGAGGAGAGCTGTCAGGGGATCCATAATCTCCTTCAGAATAATAATTACTGCCGAGACAAAAAAAAAACAACCTGTTACTGTTTCAGGGCATTAAAAACCAGGTGAAGACCTTCAGGACTCACCTGAACTCAGAGCCTTCATAGGTTTCATCTGAAGGACCATAGGTTGGTGTCCTCCCCCTAATGCTGGACCTGCTGCCCCCTGCTGGGGAGTAATCATCATAATCAGGACGACTGAAGTCTCTGCTGGGAGCCAACACTGGAGGGAAGAAGTCCGGACTGTAGCGGGGTCCTGAGGAGATCGAACCTTTAATAACCGTTTAAAACAAACTGCAGTAAACAGGTTATTAATCTGTCCTGTTGTACCGGTGGGTCCTCCTCGACCTGCTGAAGATTCAGATCCACCAGACTCTGGAAAAACCTCAGAAAAGACCGGAGCAGAAAAGGAGCTGCACAGAGAGGCGTAGTCCTCTGTAAGAACAACAAATAAACCTCATTAACCTGGTAAAAACTTAACTTTAGTAACATTATTAACATTATTAACCTGGTAAAAACTTAACTTTATTAACTTGAATAACCTGGATATCCTGATGCATCTTAAAAAAATCAAAAAGAAAAAAATAGTATAGGTCCTCTGGACGGGTTCTTCTCTAATGAAACGTTTCGTCTCTCCTCCAAGAGACTTCTTCAGTCTGAGAGTTTCAGGCTAAATTCAGGCTTTTAAGTCCTGCCTCCATGTGACTGATACTCAAGTTTCATTAAAGAAGAACCCGTCCAGAGGACCTATACTATTTTTTTTCTTTTTGATTTTTTACCTGGATTACTGAGATGCATCAGGACATAATCATAATTTTGTTCAATAACTCATCTTTGTGAATTCTCTGTTTCTTAGCATTTCTTACATGTAAGTAGTTCAGTCTAAGACAAGTAAATATTTTAATTAACTTGATAATAATCAAACTAAAATATATCCTGAATCCCACTAGAAATCCTAAGTATCAACTGTGGTACTTGTAAATGGAGTGTTTGATATCTGGATGGGAATTTTAAAGGGCCAATATTATGTGTTTCTCAGACATATATTTAAATACTATAC
>NW_013954208.1:52528-55315 GCF_001266775.1 Austrofundulus limnaeus
TTCCAGGCACAGTTTGAGGAGTTGGCACACCTGCTCTGTGGAAAGTGTGGCTCTGCTGCCGAGAGTGGTGTCCGACCTCAATCGTGCACAGACCACATCCACTGCCTTATCAACAGGAACGCACGTAAAGTGCGATGCAACATCAAAAGAGACCATAGTTTCATCCGCCTCCATGATGACATCCCTCACCTTGTCAACAAAGTCCATAGTGTTCTGTATGTGATGTTCTGAGCTGCCAACTAAAGGACCAAGTATAGACGTCAGATATTTAGAAACATTGTAAGTGACAGAGTTGATCATGCTRACAATRGGTCTTACCGGTACATCCTGTTTGTGAATTTTGGGTAAACCATAGACTAGGAGTGGCCTCACCTGGGTACAGTCTATGATACAGAATCCGATTGATAGCCTTGTCCTGCTCTAAACTTTTCAGGCAATCTATTAGTTTCTTCTTGTAACTTTTTTTTCCAACCTGGTTATCAGTCTCCTGAWAGGACCAGTCTAACATAGTTTCAGATTCAGAGACATTCCACAGTAAAGGGAAACCGTAGCGTTAGAGTTCATGTTTTTACCACATAAACCAAACTGTTTAGAAGATGTTTGTTGTGTATTTGTTGTTATTTACCAGAGTCGGTGGCGGGGCAGAGGGCACAGCCCATCCCCCAGCCCTCCCCATAAAAACAGCAGCAGTCGATGAAAGTGACCTGAGCTCCAAGCAGAGGACTCTGACACAGCAGGTCTGCAGAGACGTGCTGCCAGCACACAGACAGGTTCTCATCTGGAGACAAGAAACCAAACATCATCTTCTCACTTTCAGCTCCTCTGTCAGCTCTACACAAGAACTCATTTGACAGACCCCCAAACCGAAGGCTGCAGACCTGAAGAAGAGGAGGAGGAAGGTCTGGGTCTTACCCACAGTGAGGTGGGAGGCGTTGACACAGTTCCTCTGGGTGTCATCGAGCACCAAAGGAGGCGGACAGCTGCAGAAATATGAACCCACTGTGTTGACACAAAGTCCTCCCACACAGCTCTCCTCCTCGCACTCATCATGATCTGAAACAAACACAAACAGCTCCGTTTGTCCAACAGAAACAAGTCCTGAACCGGGCTGAGACGGGCTGAGTGGTGTTGGTACCGACACACTCCAGCAGCACGCTGTTGTAAACAAATCCACTGGAGCAGTAGCAGCTGTACCCAGGAATGTTGTTCACACACACTCCGTTCTTACAGACCTCAGGATGGAAACGTTTGCACTCATCCACATCTGGAAAGACAGCAGCAAACATCTGGATGGTTACATAGATCCTGCTTCAACAGGTGTTCGAACAGGAACCAAGATTACCGACCCAACGCCAGGTCTACCAGACCAACATTTCTTTTATCTGACTGAATAATTAACAGGATGTTTATCTGCTTGAAACTCAAAAGAAAAGCTTCCTCTGCAAAAGTTCAGACTGAAAGAATGAAAGTGCAACAAGAATCAGGTGAAGGTCAGAGAAACAACCTTCTGGTGGATAGAAGTTTGTACCTCTGTAGCTGAAAGCTCCTGGTCCTGGTGTTACGTACCCTCTTCCACTGGGACACAGAGACAGGAACTCAGCTGCAACACAAACTGTAGCTGTGGAACCTGCTGCATCACCTTCAGACCCTTCAGTCCTCCTCACAGTCTTACCTGTGTCTACAGGTGGGCAGGTGTGGTACTGGCAGCCCAGCCCCCAGCCCTCCCCCACAGTGCAGCAGCACTCCTGGTGGCTGGTGTTGGAGGCCAGGAGGCTGCAGGTCTCCTGATCAGCCAGGTTGTAGTAGCACTCCCTGACCTTCCCAGGACCAGACACAGGCAGCGGGGGCAGCACTGGAGCAACGTCCACCGTACTACCATGGAAGGAGGTGGAAAAACCTGAGGAGGAACCTGAGGAAGAACCTGAGGAGGAACCTGAGGAAGAACATGAGGAAGAACCTGAGGAAGAACCTGAGGAGGAACCTGAGGAAGAACCTGAGGAAGAACCTGAGGAAGAACCTGAGGAAGATCTTGAGGAAGAACCTGAGGAAGAACCTGAGGAGGAACCTGAGGAGGAACCTGACGAAGAACCTGAGGAGGAACCTGACGAAGAACCTGAGGAGGAACCTGAGGAAGAACCTGAGGAGGAACCACTTGAGGAGGAACCGCCTGAGGAGGCAAAGGAGGACAACAAAAAGCTAAATTTAGCTTGATAGAGCAGAACCTGTCACATCCTGGATGAAAGCTGTCAGTTTACCTGGTTTTGCAGGTGTGACACACTTTCTGCTGGTTGTGTTGAAGGTTTCTTCTGCTCTGACACATTTACACACGAAGCTTCCTCTAAGGTWCTCACACCGAGCTGAGCCACACACACCAGGCTGAGACACACACTCGTCCTCATCTAAAAACACACACACACATGTTCCTTCTGCTTCGCTTCTGATGAGTCATCTTCTACAATCAGACGCTCAAAGGCTCAGACTCACCTACACAGCGGCCGTCAGACGACACCTGATAACCGGGCTCACAGGTGACCAGGCAGCGGTACGAGCCAATCGTATTCTCACATCGCTGGGACCCACAGACAGAACCACCGGAGGAGACGCACTCGTCAACATCTGAGAGAAAGACAAACATCTTTAAGTACGAGTGTGTGTGTGGACCCGTTTTTGCTATGTCATCAGGACCATTTTCCAGAAACACAGCTTTGTGGGGACATTTATGTGTGTGTGTGTGTGTGTGTGTGTGTGTGTGTGTGTGTGTGTGTGTGTGTGTGTGTGTGTGTGTGT
>NW_013954208.1:56315-57092 GCF_001266775.1 Austrofundulus limnaeus
GTGTGTGTGTGTGTGTGTGTGTGTGTGTGTGTGTGTGTGTGTGTCCATATTTACCGAGGCAAGCGTTCCTCTCAGGATTGCTGGTGAAGCCGGTTCTACACTCGCACTGAAACGAGCCCTCAGTGTTCACACAGCGACCGTCTGAACACACACCTGACCTCACACACTCGTCCACATCTGCAGAGGACAAGTTCATTTCCAGAAACATCATTAACTCCAACAACAAAATGGTTTTCAGTGTTTTCACTGATCAATAGCTCTGCATGAAGACAGACAACACAACAAAGTTTGTGCAGAAACATTGAAGCAACCAAAGCAGCTCCAGCATCTTTCAGAGTTCTTCTGTAAAAACCCAAAAGTGTTTTCAACATCTACGTTTTGATGTTTGAACTGTGGAAGAACACTGTAGAAATAAGATGTTTGTAAAAATGTAGCACAGTTCAAACAGCTGTAAAATCAAAATCCTCTCACTTCATCTGTGATTCTGTAAAAAGATCTCTTTTCTCACCAATTATCTGTCTGATCAAGCTGGGGTTATATTTCCTCTTGCATCCACCTGCTGGTAGGTTGGTTACAGTCCCAAATCTACCAAACCACCAAACCTAAATATCTACCAAACCACCAAACCTAACTATCTACCAAACTACCAAACCTAACTGTCTACCAAATCACCAAACCCAACTATCTACCAAACCACCAAACCTAACTATCTACCAAACTACTAAACCCAACTATCTACCAAACCACCAAACCCAACTATCTACCAAACCACCAAAC
>NW_013954208.1:58092-62102 GCF_001266775.1 Austrofundulus limnaeus
ACTATCTAACAAACCACCAAACCTAATTATCTACCAAACTACCAAACCTAATTATCTACCATACTACCAAACCACCAAATCTAACTATCTTCCAAACCACCAAACCCAACTATCTAACAAACCACCAAACCTAATTATCTACCAAACTACCAAACCTAATTATCTACCATACTACCAAACCTAACTATCTACCAAACTACAAAACCTAACCATCTACCAAACTACCAAACCTAACTATCTACCAAACTATCAAACCCAACTATCTTCCAAATGACCAAACCTAACTATTAAACAAACTATCAAACCTAAATATCTACCAAATCACCAAACCTAACTATCTACCAAACTACTAAATCCAACTATCTACCAAACCACCAAACCCAACTATCTACCAGACCACCAAACCCAACTATCTACCAAACCACCAAACCTAACTATCTACCAAATCACCAAACCTAACTATCTACCAAATCTCCAGACATAACTATCTACCAAACTACCAAACCTAACTATCTACCAACCCACCAAACCCAACTATCTACCAAACCACCAAACCTAACTATCTACCAAACCACCAAACCCAACTATCTACCAAACCACCAAACCTAACTATCTACCATACCCCTAACCCAATTATCTACCAAACCACCAAACCCAACTATCTACCAAACCACCAAACCCAACTATCTACCAAACCACCAAATCTAACTATCTTCCAAAGCACCAAACCTAAATATCTACCATACTACCAAACCTAAATATCTACCAAACTACCAAACCTAACTATCTACCAAACCAACAAATCTACCAATCCTAACTCTTAACCAAACTACCAAACCAAAATACCTACCAATTTACTGTATCTAACTGCCAAACCACACTACTAAACCAAACTACCAAACAAATCTACTAAAACACACTACTAAACCACCAATCCAAACTACCAATCTACCAAAATATCAAACCGAACTACCCAGCAGCTGTTTCTTGTGTGAATGAAAAGCTTGGAGAAACACTGAAGGTCAAATAGTTAAACTTGTCTTAACACAAAGATTAGCTGTCTTTTTTGGGAGACAAACATCATTTCTTACATTTTCTATTGATTGACTCTTCAACTTACACTTTTGCAGGTTTACATTAGACCACTGTTTTAGTGAAAATTGATCTGGAAGGGGCGCAACAGATTGATTTGTCTGTGAAAGCATCATCTTCTCACAGACTGAAAGATGTCAACCAATATTTAACGTCACATAAAAACTGTCAGGAGACCTAAAAGAACCCAAAGAGCCTGAAAGCCTGCGCTGGTGGACTCACCAAGGCAGGCCGTTTGGTTGTCGCTCAGTGTGAATCCAGCTGAACACACACACATGTATGATCCAGGCGTGTTCACACACTCTCCTCTGGAGAAGCAGAAGTTTCCCTCCAAACATTCGTTAATGTCTGAGAACAGAAACATTTACTGACCCATAAACAGCTCTAACAGAACATTAGAAGGTATCAACCTGTACTGTAATATGATGACATATTATCTGGATCCAGTTCGGACCCTCTCACCTCGGCACTGCCTCCCCAGGCCGGAGCTTCGATACCCAGGCTGACAGTTGCACCTGAACGACCCGGCTGTGTTCACGCAAACCTGATGTGCTTCACAGGCACCAACGCTCGCACACTCGTCCACATCTGCAGCCGAAACATCAGCTGAACTTTGTACCTTACAATTACACTTTTACAGTCCAATAATGATAAAACAGAAATAAGTGGTGTCCCTATAATCGACTGTATCTGTCCACCACTATACTATACCACTGAGATGAAAGATTAATGTAAATTTACATTTCCATGTTTATAATCACACAATTCCTAACTTTGAAAAGGATTTTTAAACTTTTTTAAACAAAAAAAACAAAAAAGAATGAGTCCAATTTACAGATTTTCTTTCAAAGGTTTAAAAAAACAAAGTTGACAGAATAAAATTCCTTCTTTTATAAAACAGGCTCCACTGCTGACAGTATCAAACCAGTATCAAAATTAGAATCAAACTTTTCTGTTTCCAGTTTAGAACCACTGAGGAGGGTCAAATAAGAAAGTAGAAATGACATACTGACCTTGTTTTCTGAAGGATTAGATGGACTGTTGTCTTTAAAAATCTAAATTACAAATAAAATCAAGATGGACGAGTGTGTTCTTCTCATGAAACCACACTTCTGTCCCTCCCCAGGGAAGGTTAGCCCAGAGTGTTGGAAGACAGGCTCCGATCCATCATTGACCCTCTGACACCTGGGGGGCCACGTTTTTGTTTCTTTGCTACTTCCTGACGATATTTCAGGAAACTGCATCCTGTTTTGGAGGCTGATTTTGGGTGTTTGTGTGTGTGTGTGTGTGTTTGTGTGTGTGTGTGTGTGTTTGTGTGTGTGTGTGTGTGTACCTGTGCACTGTCTGTTGGTCAGTGTGTATCCTGGACGACACGACACACACCTGTAGGACCCCACAGTGTTCACACACATCTGTCTGGGACACTGAGAAGGCTCTGCACACTCGTCCACATCTGACCACACACAGATCAGGGGTCAGTGTTGGACAGACTCACATCTGACTGGTCTGAAGGTGAACTGTTGTACCTGTGCAGGTGTTGTTCACTAGCTTGTAACCATGGCGACAGACACAGCGGTAGCTGCCAGGAGTGTTTTCACAGCGGCCGTTAGAGCAGGGAGTGCGACGGCACTCGTCGATATCTGTGGACAGAATCACACATAAGAGGAACACAGAAGTTCTGATGAGTTCTGTTTGTGAGCCACAATTGGGCTGCAGTACCTGTGCAGAGCCCGTTGAGCAGTCCGAACCCTGGCTGGCAGGACGCACAGCGGAATGAGCCCTGAGTGTTGATGCACTCCTGACCAGGACACAGCAGAGAATCCACACACTCATCTACATCTGACGCACAAACATGACTCAGCATTAACACACTGTACACAAAGGTCCTAAACATGAGTCAGCATTAACACACTGTGCCAAAGGTCCTAAACATGAGTCAGCATTAACACACTGTACACAAAGGTCCTAAACATGACTCAGCATTAACACACTGTACACAAAGGTCCTAAACATGAGTCAGCATTAACACACTGTGCACAAAGGTCCTAAACATGAGTCAGCACTAACACACAGTACACAAAGGTCCTAAACATGAGTCAGCACTAACACACACTACACAAAGGTCCTAAACATGAGTCAGCATTAACACACTGTATGCAATGGTCCTAAACATGAGTCAGCACTAACACACTGTACACAAAGGTCCTAAACATGAGTCAGCACTAACACACTGTACACAAAGGTCCTAAACATGAGTCAGCATTAACACACTGTACACAAAGGTCCTAAACATGACTCAGCATTAACACACTATGCAATGGTCCTAAACATGAGTCAGCATTAACACACTGTATGCAAAGGTCTTAAACATGAGTCAGCATTAACACACTGTACACAAAGGTCCTAAACATGAGTCAGCACTAACACACTGTATGCAATGGTTTTAAACATGACTCAGCATTAACACACTGTACACAAAGGTCCTAAACATGAGTCAGCATTAACACACTGTATGCAATGGTCCTAAACATGAGTCAGCATTAACACACTGTATGCAATGGTCCTAAACATGACTCAGCATTAACACACTGTATGCAAAGGTCCTAAACATGAGTCAGTATTAACACACTGTACACAAAGGTCCTAAACATGAGTCAGCACTAACACACTGTATGCAATGGTCCTAAACATGACTCAGCATTAACACACTGTACACAAAGGTCCTAAACATGAGTCAGAATTTACACACTGTACACAAAAGTCCTAAACATGACTCAGCATTAACACACTGTATGCAAAGGTCCTAAACATGAGTCAGCATTAACACACTGTACACAAAGGTCCTAAACATGAGTCAGCACTAACACACTGTATGCAATGGTCCTAAACATGACTCAGCATTAACACACTGTACACAA
>NW_013954208.1:62381-62818 GCF_001266775.1 Austrofundulus limnaeus
TCAGCACTAACACACTGTATGCAATGGTCCTAAACATGAGTCAGCATTAACACACTGTATGCAAAGGTCCTAAACGTGAGTCAGCATTAACACACTGTACACAAAGGTCCTAAACATGACTCAGCATTAACACACTGTACACAAAGGTCCTAAACATGACTCAGAATTAACACACTGTACGCAATGGTCCTAAACATGAGTCAGCATTAACACACTGTATGCAATGGTCCTAAACATGACTCAGCATTTACACACTGTATGCAATGGTCCTAAACATGAGTCAGCATTAACACACTGAATGCAATGGTCCTAAATATGAGTCAGCATTAACACACTGTATGCAATGGTCCTAAATATGAGTCAGCATTAACACACTGTATGCAATGGTCCTAAATATGAGTCAGCATTAACACACTGTATGCAATGGTCCTAAATAT
>NW_013954208.1:64520-65425 GCF_001266775.1 Austrofundulus limnaeus
GCATTAACACACTGTATGCAATGGTCCTAAATATGAGTCAGCATTAACACACTGTATGCAATGGTCCTAAATATGAGTCAGCATTAACACACTGTATGCAATGGTCCTAAATATGAGTCAGCATTAACACACTGCACAAAGATCCTAAACATGAGTCAGCATTCACACTGTACACAAAGGTCCTAAACATGAGTCAGCATTAACACACTGAATGCAATGGTCCTAAATATGAGTCAGCATTAACACACTGCACAAAGATCCTAAACATGAGTCAGCATTAACACACTGTTTCTAGGTTCTGTGTGTTCTTACCTGAGCAGGTGTTGCCGGTGAGCCTGTAACCATGGTGACAGACACACCTGTAGCTTCCAGGTGTGTTCTGACAGTGAGCGTTGTTACAGGGGTTCTGCTGACACTCGTCAGTATCTTCAGAACCAAACAGAACTGGACTTCAGTTCGTGTTTCATTTTTATTCAAACATTTGACAAATTTTACTGTTTGAGACCGTTTGGAAATACAGTATGTTGAAACACGTTTTACTATGTTTTTATAGTACTTTACAGTGTTTTACAGTATTTTATAGTACTTTACAGTGTTTTACAGTATTTTGTGGTACTTTACAGTATTTTATGGTATTTTACAGTATTATATGGTACTTTACAGTATTTTATAGTACTTTACAGTATTTTGTGGTACTTTACAGTATTATATGGTACTTTACAGTATTTTATAGTACTTTACAGTACTTTCCAGTATTTGAAGCATGTTTACTTTCTAAGTTTTGGTTTTACTGCAGAAAAGATATTTTTCTTCAGTAAATCTTGGATCAATGAGGATTTGAAGGATTTTCTTTCATTTAGTTCATAAAACAGAACAAATGAATAAAAAGTCCTGATGAAGAAAAC
>NW_013954208.1:66425-67003 GCF_001266775.1 Austrofundulus limnaeus
CATGACCTCTGATCACATGACCTCTGACCTCTGATCACATGACCTCTGATCACATGACCTCTGACCTCTGATCTCTGACCTCTGATCACATGACCTCTGACCTCTGATCACATGACCCCTGACCTCTGATCACATGACCTCTGACCCCTGATCACATGACCTCTGACCTCTGATCACATGACCTCTGACCTCTGATCTCAGTCATTCAAACATCCACCTTCTGATGGACCAGAACCAGAAAGGATCTGATTAATGGACCAGTTTACTGAGTTCATCCATCATCATCCATCATCCATCCATCCANCTGATCACATGACCTCTGACCTCTGATCACATGACCCCTGACCTCTGATCACATGACCTCTGACCTCTGATCACATGACCTCTGACCTCTGATCACATGACCTCTGACCTCTGATCACATGACCTCTGACCTCTGATCACATGACCTCTGACCTCTGATCACATGACCTCTGACCTCTGATCACATGACCTCTGACCTCTGATCACATGACCTCTGACCTCTGATCACATGACCTCTGACCTCTGATCACATGACCTCTGACCTCTGATCACAT
>NW_013954209.1:0-823 GCF_001266775.1 Austrofundulus limnaeus
CTCCACTGAGAACCAGACCAAAAATTTTATGTGCAACCCTGTCTATACCCATATACTGTCAGAAGTGATCATTTATGACATAGAATTTTTTTTCTGAAACCAATATTTTCAAAAAGACAAACTTTGATGCATTTTCAACTCTTGTTTCAAGTCCGTCTTTCACACATTTTTTTTCTGGTCTCACTTCAGTATTTATCACTGGCTTTGTCTCACAAGCTTACATTTCCCAGGCATGTTTCTCAGAGCACCTCTAAGCTTTGCACTGGAGCAGAGCGGACGCAGTGTAAATCCAGGTTGGCATGAATAAAACAAAGTGAGTGACTGAGCGGAGCAGCGTCGCATGCAGTGTACATCCAGGGTTAAATGAGAGAAGCTGAATGAAAAAAAATGATGGCACATTATTACATGCATGGCAGTAACTTATGACTTAATGACGCATTTGGTCTCTTTGGGAAAACCTACTTCATGCTTCATGCACGTGTAACTCTGCACCTTGATGCATTTGAAATTTACTTTATGTTATAATTACAAGAGGTAAGTGTTTAAGTGTTTGGCTGTACAAGCCTGTGTCTGAAACTTTTTCATGTCTCAAGGTTGGATGGAAGCTTGTGAACTTGTGAGCCTGCGTATTAAGTACCTGTGAAGTTGAATTCCCAGTAGTAGAGCCTCCCAGAACAGAAGTTTCATCTAATTACTGTTTATTTTTAAAACCCAGATTAATTAAATCCCATATGGCCACAAATATCACAACATGTTTGAAAGGTGAGAAAGCAGCTCTCCAGGCAAAAGGAGAAAGGCAAACGTAAAAAGCTCTCCAACAATA
>NW_013954209.1:1221-2365 GCF_001266775.1 Austrofundulus limnaeus
TTACGCAGCTCATTTACACACTTTTCCTGAAGATAGAAGAGTTTGTTGAAACTGACGTGACATGTTCGTACGAACCCTTTGTAGGAACAAAGGTCAGAGAAATTTAGTATAAGAATACGAACATGTTCTTGCATGAGGCCCAATGTCATGTTATATTATACAATATGCAATATCACTACATTTTACCCATAATTCTAAAGAAAGGAATCGAAAGTTTAGCTGAATCAATAGATGTARATTGATTGCCTTAACATTAGATTTTGTAGCACATTTATGGCTTCATTGCAAGAATATACATTTTTCAAACGTCATTTTTTTCATTGTCCATCCAGACAAATGGAAAGCAGAAGATGAGAAAAGGTTCTACTGTAGGTCATAACATTAATCCTTCTCCATTGGAGCTGCTGAAACCTGTGGATTAATCTGAGTGCAGTGTGTGAGTGTGTGCTGTGCGTCCCACAGGGCTGTAGTACAAAACACCGGCGGAGGTAAAACGCTGCGTTTGTTATCAGTCAGAGAGACAGGTGTTTTAGATTACTTCCAACACACAAACGCTCACACATGTACACACACACACACACACACACGCCTGCACTGATAGGGCACGAACAAGATCCAGCAAGACAACTAATCAATAGCCCCGGACAGAGGATGAGAGGAGAGGAGACGCGGAGGTAAGGACTGAGCTAAGAAGAGAGAGAGAGAGAGAGAGAGAGAGAGAAGGAGGTGAAGAACAAATGAAAAGAGAGAGAAGGAGAGAAATGCTAAGTGAGCTTTCCCAGGGAAGGTTCCTCATCAATCACAGAGCTGTTAGAATAACAGAACCATCAGAGCTCGAATCATCAATCTGCACCTTACTACTGAGAGGGAAGATAGAATAGAATAGAATAGAATAGAATAGAATAGAATAGAATACATTCTGAAATGTAAACATAACTTGTTTTTTATGAGCTGTTGGTGACAAATGGCCAAACGATTCAATCTCATTTTTTTATTTGCTAAGTTGTCAGTTATTCGTCAACAGAATCCTGATTCATCCCTTAAGTATGAGAATCATTTTATTGCTAAAAGATTCATAGATTGCAGTTAAGTGGTTTATTTTTTTTTCTTTGAAAAGGGTCAGGTACCGGACAGAAAAATGAAT
>NW_013954209.1:2375-8479 GCF_001266775.1 Austrofundulus limnaeus
GGGTCCTCCGGAGGACCCGGCCTGTCGTTTTGGACACAGCCTTTGTCTCTCGTCCAAGAGACTTCTTCAGTCTGAGAGTTTCAGGCAAAATTCAGGCTTTTGAGTCCTGCCTCCAGGTGACTGATACTCACATCACATGGCTATCGTTGACACCTAATTAACACCTATTGTTAACGGGGTGGAGTGATACTGGCAATGGCAGCGCTGTAGGAGGGGGACAACTGAAAAAGGAGGCCTCCACCTCTGTTTAATGATGGACGGTCTTTCTTCACAAAAATGGCTTCTTTTACTCCTCTCTCAAACCAACGTTCCATTCCAACAAGCCATTTTTGTGAAGAAAGACCGTCCATCATTAAACAGAGGTGGAGGCCTCCATTTTCAGTTGTCCCCCTCCTTCAGCGCTGCCATTGGCAGTATCACTCCACCCCGTTAACAATAGGTGTTAATTAGGTGTCAACGATAGCCATGTGACGTGAGTATCAGTCACCTGGAGGCAGGACTCAAAAGCCTGAATTTTGCCTGAAACTCTCAGACTGAAGAAGTCTCTTGGAGGAGAGACAAAACTTTTCATTAAAGAAGAACCTGTCCAGAGGACCTATACATTTTTTTTCCTTTTAACTGAAGTGCATGTGTGTAAAAGAACAGCTTACCTCTCATTTACTGGTCTTGCTTTTTTGGTGTTACAGTTTTTTCATGTTTTATTTTGTGAGACACTTTTGCACATCAAAATTTAAGTTCTCAAAGCTAACATAGATGTTGATAGAAATTTAAAATTTAAAGATTTATTTATTCATGAAAACATCCATTTATAGTGTTCACCAAGTCTAAATTGCTTAAGTACTGTATGTCTTATGGAAATTAAATTATTTCCTGAATAACCAAATCATCCTGCTTTAATAATGACATTTAAAGATATTACTCAGACTATTGTGATCATTAATAATTAATTAATTAAAATTAAACCACTGAAAGGTTAAACAAATAAACTGTTTAAAAAACACACAATCCAGACACAACAAAAGCTTATTGTTAGTTTATTTTGTATAACAAATAGTAACAAAAAGACAGCAGAAAAGATCAGGCGATGCAGCCTTACAATAGATCGTACAGGGAGTAATTAACATTCATATAAGATGCACAAGTTTCTTTCATAAACATACCAAATGTGCAAACACACACACACACCCTCCTAAACACAAACACACACTTGAACAAGACGGAGCACTCAGGACTGAGGACACACCACATTGATCTGGGAAGGACGTTTCACAATGTTCAGCTCACAGTAACATGAGACACTGATAACAGTTTGTTACAGCAGAGAGAAGCATGTGATTGTCAGTGTTGAGTGGAGTTCTTCAGCTGTTTGACAGCCATGTGTCTGCTGCTCCTGATTGACCACAGCTAAACGTGTTGTTCTACCTTCTGAGGTAAAGCGGTGTAGCTGACAAAAAATTAAAAAAAGTGCCCTGCCCAGATTAAACCTGGGTATACATTGGCCCACCGGTGATAAATTATTCTTGTCCAAACTATACCCCTTTAGGCCAGAATACCTATCTAATGTGGTACAATGGTTTCATTTTAACTGTAAACTTGAATTTTCAATTTGTTTCCAAGACATGACAAATGTTTCATATTTAAAGTCAGTTAGCGTTTTCATTTGACAAAGCTAAACCTCAATAAAAGGTTGAAAAATGTGTTAATTCTATTGCATATGACTCAACTTTACTAAAGTCAAGGGGGTATAATCTGGCATGTGGGGTGTAAAGTGGACTAGTCCAGGGGTCTGCAACCTGCAGCTCTGGAGATACATGCAGCTCTTTCTGCAGCCACTCTTTGAAGCTTTGATAAAAGATAACATGAGGTGAGTTGTTTTGGTTGATTTTTAATACAGCAGAAAAGGCAAGTTTGAGCAGTTTCTTGCCAATTTGTTGGCCAATATATGTGATCTTTAGCCTACGACTAACACAAGTAATACATATTGATTAGACCATGCAAGTAGTTTGTTTGATTTGGATTTGGCATCCTTCTAGAAGGCAACCTATGACAAAATAAAGGCAACCTATGACCTATTATGGTCATATGTTTTCTATTGCTAGTGACCAATGTGGGCGCAACTCCTACACTGGTTCAAAAATCCAACTTTTAGCCTTATAATCTCTATCTTTTTATTGGAATGCCTTTAGGAGAAGTTGCTGAAAAGAAAAATGTTGAGGCAATTCGATAACAGTACAGATAAGAAAAAACTAAACATGCCTGCGTGGTTCAGTGTTTTAATTTTGATTTAAAAAAACATAATAAACTGCCTTTTTTGTTTGTTTGTTTGTTTACATGAAAAAGTCATTTTACTTTATTCTAAAATGTCAAAATTATAATAAATGGCCCACGGACCAGCAGTTGATAACCACAGTTGTAGAAGATTTTGCGGCTCTGGACACATTTTATTAGTGAGCCAAGGAGCAGACATGGTTCTTTTTATTGTAAAGGTTGCAGATTGAACTAGGCCATAGTATACCTTGGATATAACCTATAGGCCACTTTAACCCCGGGTATAGTCCCACCTGGGTGTATGGCCTTTTACACTAGGTTTCAAGGAAATACTGCAAAACTGGACATATACACATAACTTACATGTAAGATTACCGACCAGACTTTAAAAAACAGTAACTCTGAGGTGTTGGCTGCATTTTTCTGTTGTTTTATAAACTAAATAAGAAAATAATGCATGAGGTTTTATCATAGATGGATGGCATGCAAATGACATTTCTCTTATTTTCAATCCCTGTTATTGTCATTAAATGTCATAAATGGTAACAAAATATTTTCCTGGGTGATAAATACAAAAGTAAACATATTTTTATGAAGGATCTGACTCGAGCCACATAAATAGAAACATTTTTTCTTAAACGTTACATCTATCTAAAAAAAAAACAATAAGATAAGACAACCCACCCATCACATTTGCCTTATTGGTGCAGCAATTCTCTAAATAATCATTGAGTTCTCACCATTACAGCCAACATCAACGTAACAGACTGAGAGTATTGCACTTACTGCAGTAGAGGTTCTGTTCCTGGGTTACTTTGGCTTTTTGAGAATCACTTTTTAACACAAACGATCAGAAAAGGCTAATGATGCAAAATAAAGTGCTGACAAACTGGATTTTTTTTCTTCCTGAATAATGATTTTGAAAAGTGTTCTAACTCTGCACATATTGTAAATGTCTGCAAAGTAATGGCACAAAAAATATAGTTTCAAAAATACTATTACACTGTATGCTTATCATGTACAATAAATGATACACAGTTTTATATCTTAATAAATGTTAAGCATGTAGAAAGTGAGTACACTTCATGTTAGACCTCACAGCATCACGTGACAGTTTGACTAACATGGACATCCTCCCACCCAGCACCCATCTGACCCCATCAGGTAAAAAAAAAAAATCAACAGTTTTGCAATTTAGCAAATTCATTTCCCTGTCAGAAGAAAAAAAAACAGACTCTTGAACCTGGACATGAGATCTTCAAAGAACATCTCCTTCAAGGCTAATTGCCTTTTATGGCCTGGCTTTTAAAGTTCTGCCATGTGCATGAGGCAAATAAGAATGAAAAATATAGGCTTGTAAAATAAAATGAGCACTAAATGTTCGAGATGGGACGCAGATGTTGATGAGAAAATAAAGAAAACGAGATGAAATAAACTCCAGGTGGCTGATACAATTACATTTGATACATCTCCTGCCCCTTTTTTAGTTTTTTGTTACATCAACATAGAACGTGCCAAACTCAAGGCCCACAAGCCAAATGTGGCCCACCACGGCATTTTATGTGGCCCACAAAAGCTTCAAATATCTATTAATGTGTTAAAATGAAGGTATACTTCTACAAAGCCAGCACTGGCCATAAACCACATCTTCCATAACGCATGTTGATTATTTTTACACACAAACTGACAGCATCCCACCGCTGGAGGTGCACAGGGTTCAAAAGTTGCTGGCAGCCAGCAAAATTTGTCTTGTAAATTTCCATTTTGCTGCTTTTTCAGTGGCACAGTTGTACTGGGAAGTGGGAATTTCCCACTTACAGGTTGTAAATCTTTAACTGGAGCACCCCCTCTAGTGGGAATTCCCTGTCGTAATTCAAGATAGTAGCTACTTACACAGTGAGTCAGGCTCTCTGGTTTTTATATTTAAGAGTATTTCTGTATCCTTTATTTCACATTTAGTCAGTCGTACACATAGTAATTTTACTGTTCATAAAATGACATGATAAAACGTTGTCTCTATGCAGGAAATACCACATAGAGCTCAGTTATTGTTTGTTGGTGCTCAGCCATTGCAATGAGATGAGGAACATGATGTTTTGTGTTTAGTTGAAGTTAACACAAAATATCAAAGTTCGTTAACATGGCCCTGGAGGGCCACCATAATGCTCTTGGTAAAAAAGTGAGTTTGACATCCCTGATCCAGAAGATTATCTTGACTCTTCAGATACCCTATCTTTACATATAAGTGACTGACTAATAGCATTTACTGTCTTCAACTATCAAACCTGCAGCAGGGATGGAAGCATCATATTTATTAGATTATCATATATTAGTTAAAATGCTGATTAGTACGAGGATAATGGATCAGATGTAAAGAGATTTGCTCCTCCATGTGATGAACACAATATTGATTGGTTTCCAGTTTTCTTCAAACAGCAAAACAACATTGTGCCTTACTGTGGATAATTTCCATACTGACCCTGAAATGCAAAAAAAGATAACCTCAAAGACAGTGTATTTTATTGGTTGCTGTTTGTTAAAATCACAGATTAGCTCTGTGAAGTACGGTTCTCTAGATATCCTACTTTTAGTAGCTATAGCTCTTTGAACAACCTCAGTTTGAAAAACAATTTAGATGGAATTGATAAGTTAGCAGCTAAGCTTAAACTATTGCTTAAAACATTTTTGAGACGTTCCAAAAAAAGCAGCAATCTACTTTGGTCTTGGCCCCGCTCCGACTAGCCATTAGCTCATCAGTCTGTTGAGAATTAAACATTTTTTTCTCCAGATTGTTGTTGTTTAATGAGCTAAAACAATCCTGTTATAGATTTTTACTCTGTTAGGACAAATGCAGAATAAATTATCATATTAAGTTGAGCCATTTAACTTTTATAAAAAAAGCTTTCTTAAAATATAAAAAAAAGGATATAAACCAAAGGTACACACTTGAAATACTGTATATACCAATATTTTTGATTGAGCAATTATCTATTTGAAATGAAAGGAAAAAAAAGCTCCTACCACAGTTCAGCAGCTTATAGGTATTTTTGTTTGTTTGTTTCAAGTTTTTAAGTCATGTACCTGTTCAAAGGCATAGGACCTCTGACTCTGGACTCCAGAGCCTCCTTGGGATGAGCGATATGATCCGTACTGCTGGTTTTGACCCTGCTGATACTGAGAAAACTGGGAAAGTCCCCCTTGGCCAGGACCTGAAATAAGAGGATGTCTTCATGTGATATACAGTATTTATATATATATATGCATGCATATGTGTGTGTGTGTGTGTGTGTGTGTGTGTGTGTGTGTGTGTGTGTGTGTGTGTGTGTGTGTGTGTGTGGAGAGAAGTCTCATGATATGTCACCAGGTGAGTTCCTCTCACCGTATCCCTGAGGCTGCCCGCTGTAGCCTTGCTGAGAGGAATACTGCTGCTGGCTGAAGGGCTGCTGCTGACCAGAGCTCTGTTGGTACGAGGCCTGCTGCTGGCTGTACTGAGAGTTACCTGTCAGGTATAGGTGCCAGGTATTGGTTGTGAATCTTAACCACATATTGACATATTGAATGAAATAAGCTGCACACATGTATTCAAAAATGAACAGGAATCTTTACCTCCTTCATAGTAATGCTGAGGAGACTGTTCAACACTAGCTTGACTGAAATTTCAAGATCCTGAGGACAAACCCCCTCCTTCTTCTTAGCAATCTGAGGGCTATTAGTGGCCTTTTGTTAGACAAATTCCTGCAGGTAATCCAGACACACCCACCACGCCCACCACGCCTCATGATATTGTCACATTGTTTCTCAAGGGTTAGGGTTAGGGTTAGGGTTAGGGTTAGGGT
>NW_013954209.1:8489-29615 GCF_001266775.1 Austrofundulus limnaeus
ACATACAAGCATCTTTCGTTGTTGTAAAATTTGGTGCCGTGACCCGGATATGTAGGAGCACACTGTTGGGCTGAGCGTGGACATGTAGGTGAGCAGTGATTAGGGTTAGGTGTGTCTCTAGGTGTGCGTGCGCCTCTTTAGCATAATAATAGACACTATGTGGCTCACAGCAGGGGAGCGGGGGATTTAGAGGCCAAGGTCTCCTGCGCAAAAAAGCGCAGCCTTAGTCAAATTAGTGTCAAATGACCTGTCGTAGCCTTGTTCACCGTATGAAGACTGCTGATATGCGTATTCTCCATGACCTGTACAGAACATGATTTAGCACATGTAAAATGTACCCCTTAGAAGCAATATGGAAAAGAAACTTCTGTCCCCCGACTACAGCTCAAAACACAGTATCAGCAACAACACAGAAAACAAAACTGTCCCTCCTTTCCTCAAGTTGTTTTAGAAATCTGAAGTTTCAGCACACCAAGGGGGTCAGTATGGACACAGACACACTGGTAGACAAAATTGATAGTCATTTTCAGACTTTGGCATTTTTCTATTTTTTATTTTTCAAAGATAAATGGTGTGTGGGAGGAAAAGCACAAGCTTAATCAGTAAATCTGACTCAGAGTTATGGAAGTGCAGAAATGAAAAATCATGTGTTTGAGAGCTGTGTGTACAAATCTTATGGATGTGCACCATTACCATCAGCGTAATACTGCTGGTTTATGGGCTCGTTGGAGCTCTGAGTGTGTCCATACTGCTCTCCGTAGAACTCGTCTTGTCCCATGTAGTGTTGTGCAGATCCTGCAAGACAGGCGACACTGCGATCGGTTAAACAGCCAGGGGTGCCTCCAGAAAGTTTTCAAAAGGATGGCTGGATGGGCCACTGTTAATCTCAGGGTGACACACCAAAACCAGTTGTTTTATATATGTCATGTATAGGGTGATGTGCAGAAACTCCAGATTTTAGTTCTTACAGTTTTATAGATGTGTTCTTATCCAACTAATTAAGAAAATTGCCAGAACTAATTTTCCTAAAAGATGTAGCTAGGAGTCATTTTGTTTCCAAACCACCATGCCAAAACAGAATTACCACAGAAAACTTGTCTATTTGAACTTCTGCAAAATGCACTCACAAATACATAAAGATATGACCAAATACAGGTGGAGCTAAAGCAATAGCAACAGTCCAATAACCAATCAGATTGCTATGGATGCAATCATTACATCATGCAGCACCATCATTTAAAATAATAATGCACCAGAGTGCATGATGATCTACTATGATCTGTTGACCTGGAAAATAATATTTAGTGCACGAGTCAAACTCTAGGTCTGTGGGCCAATTTTTGCCACCCACTGAATTTATAGTTAGGTTATATGGCCTGCCAGAGCTTCAAAGCAGTATTAATGTCTTGAAATATGCTGCTTAAAAGCTAACATTGACTACATCTTCTATAATGCATATTGATTACCCACAAAATGACAGCATCCCACCACTAAGTGGAGGTGCACAGAGTTCTAAAGTATCTGACAGTTGGTAAAATTCAGAGTACTTGTGTAAAATCTCCATTTAGATGCATTTTCACCTGCTGCTTTTGTTGTGGCCCAGTTGTACTAGGAAGTAGGGATGTCCCGATCCAGACTTTTTGGCTCCCGACACAATCCAATTTTTTTTAATGATTAGTCTTTCTGATACCGATCCGATAGCTTTATTTATTTTTTTATTTCTTTCCAAGTGACAAGGTTGGTAGTCTTAAAGCAAGCCCTGCTGTTCCCACCTTGAGAAACATCCAGTTTGCAGATTTTGCAAGATGCAGTTTCAGCATCATTGTTTTAAGTGTTCCCACACTGTGGACATGGTTGCATACTTGTGTGCGTCTTGACTTCTTAACGGCAGTTGTAAAGCACGATGATGCTGAAAACTGTCGCGAAAACTGGATCGGCCCTATCACGACTAAATCCGATTCTAGCTGATTTTCAAAAAAATATCTATATCTGCCACCAATACCGATACTGAGTATCTGATTGGGACATCCCTACTAGGAAGTGGGAATTTCCCCACTTACAGTGGTTTGCAAAAGTATTCATACCCCTTGAACTTTTCCATATTTTGTCACATTACAACCACAAACATAAATATATTTCACTGGAATTTAATGTGAAAGACCAACACAAAGTGGTATACAATTGTGAAGTGGAAGCAAAATTTTACATGAATCAAAACATTTTTTACAAATAAAAAACTGAAAAGTGCGATGTGCAAAATTATTCAGCCCCCCTGAGTCAATACTTTGTGGAGCCACCTTTTGCTGCAATTACAGCTGCAAGTCTTTTAGGGTATGTCTCCACCAGCTTTGCACATCTAGTGACTGCAATTCTTGCCCATTCCTCCTTGCAAAACAGCTCAAGCTCAGTCAGATTGGATGGAGAGCGTTTGTGAACAGCAGTTTTGAGATCTTGCCACAAATTCTCAATTGGGTTTAGGTCTGGACTTTGACTGGGCCATTCTAACACATGAATATTCTTTTTTTTAAACCACTCCATTGTAGCTTTGGCTTTATGTTTAGGGTCGTTGTCCTGCTGGAAGGTGAACCTCCGCCCCAGTCTCAAATCTTTTGCTGACTCCAACAGGTTTTCTTCCAAGATTGTCCTGTATTTGGCTCCATCCATCTTCCCATCAACTTTGACCAACTTCCCGGTCCCTGCTGAAGAGAAGCACCCCCAGAGCATGATGCTGCCACCACCATATTTGACAGTGGGGATGGTGTTTTCAGAGTGATGTGCAGTGTTCTTTCTCCGCCACACATAGCGTTTTGCATTGTGGCCAAAAAGTTCAATTTTGGTCTCGTCTGACCAAAGCACCTTCTTCCACATGTTTGCTGTGTCCTCAACATGGCTTCTGGCAAACTGCAAACGGGACTTCTTATGGTTTTCTTTTAACAATGGCTTTCTCCTTGCCACTCTTCCATAAAGACCACATTTGTGTAGTGCACGACTAATTGTTGTCCTGTGGACAGTTTCCCCCACCTGAGCTGTGGTTCTCTGCATTTCATCCAGAGTCACCATGGGCCTCTTGGCTGCCTCTCTGATCAGTGATCTCCTTGTTCGGCCTGTAAGTTTAGGTGGACGGCCTTGTCTTGGCAGGTTTACTGTGGTGCCATACTCTTTCCATTTCCGGATGATGGATTGAACAGTGCTCCGTGAGATGTTCAAAGCTTGGGAAATCTTTTTATAACCTAAGCCTGCTTTAAACTTCTCCAAAACCATATTCCTAACCTGTCTGGTGTGTTCTTTGGACTTCATGATGCTGTTTGCTCCCCAATATTCTCTTAACCAACATCTGAGGCCGTCACGGAGCAGCTGTATTTGTACTGAGATTAGATTACACACAGGTGGACCCTTTTGAGTCATTAGCAGTCATCAGGCAACTTCTGAATGCAATTGGTTGCACTCAGGGAAAAGAGGGCTGAATACTTTTGCACGTCGCACTTTTCAGTTTTTTATTTGTAAAAAATGTTTTGATTCATGTAAAATTTTGCTTCCACTTCACAATTGTATACCACTTTGTGTTGGTCTTTCACATTAAATTCCAGTGAAATATATTTATGTTTGTGGTTGTAATGTGACAAAATATGGAAAAGTTCAAGGGGTATGAATACTTTTGCAAACCACTGTACAAGGCGTGAATTTAAACTGGAACGCCCCTCCGGTGGGAATTCAGAGTAGGATAGTGGGAGAGTTCAGAATTCAAGACGGCAGCTACTAATCACAGCTCAACAGTGATTAAAAACCTTCCAAAACCTTTTTAAATAGTATTTCTGCATTATTTACTTCACATTAAGTCAGTCATATTTATTTTATTTGTTTTATTTAACCTTTATTTCAACATGCAAAGCATTAAGAACAGTTTCTTATTTACAATGTTGGCCTGAATTGTGTCATACTCATAACACTTTTCATGAGGATATGTTTAAATGCTTTTTCCATGCAGGGAATACCATGTAGAGCTCAATTATTGTTTGTTAGTGGTGCTCAGTTGGAGCAATGAGAGAAGGAACGTGATGTTTTGTTTTTAATGGAATTTAAACGCAAAACATCAAAATTAATCACAACTGGACCTTTGAGCACAAACATGATGCTCATGTGGCCCTCTTTGAAAATGAGTTTGACACCCCCGATTTAGTGCATTTTATAAATTCACTCTCCTCTACTGATCTACACCTATAAAAAGACATCACAGGTCAGAGCAGAACTTTCTTTTAACATGCTGAGCGAGCAAAGTGTGTGTGTTACAGAGACAAGAACTTAACTGAACAGAAATAAAACACCTCCAGTCTGAAGGGTAAAAAGCAATCCCATTGTTTCACTTCAGCTTATTCAAATAACACCAAGTCACAACAAAAACCTCTCTGGGAATGGTTTAGCATCTCTAACTCTTCTTAAACTGGCAGAATGTCATGAAGAGTCTGGCTTGGAAGCAAGTTGTTCTTTTCAATCTGTTGGTTCAACTCACACAAACACACAATCAGATATAACAAACACAAACTTTAATGTTAGTTCGAAAACACAACCTGAGCTGAGCGCCACAACAAATTAGCATATTGATGTTCTTCCACCTACCTTGCTGAGAGGAACGGTAGGATCCCACGGGCCTCTGAGACATCATGTTGTTTCCTTGGCTGCCCTGACCCATCACGCCCATTGCCTGCTGTCCCTGATAGTGTTGGCCTCCAGACTGGGCTGACGAGTAGTGGGGAGGGGCCGACTGTTGGTGCATCATGGAGACTGGAGGGGGAGGTGAGGGAATGATCTCAAAGATTAAAAAAGTGTTCCACATACCAGCATTCATTGTCAGCTTTGAAACTGCACACAAATGTATGCAATTAAAAAATTATTAGTGACTTTCATGGCAATTGGAACACAGAGAATAGCCATAGGGGTTCCATAACAATCAGGTTCTCTTAAAAAAAAGTCTCTTTGAAAAGATGCTTTCAAGATGTCACCTTAGAGGCAGAAATTCAAACAAAGCCAGAAAAGAAGGAGCATATACAATGATACGATAAACACAGACATCCAGAGAGTGTAGGGCTGCATTTCAGGGTCAGAAGGAAAATATTAGGGAGGCTTAAACCTGAAGCAAAAGTAAGAAGACACAAAGCAGGACAGCTCTCTGATGAACTGAATGTGGACAAAATTTATCTTGCAGATACTGTATGTATGGAAGCAAACTGTGTAATCAACGGGGCATTTGGCATGAAAATACACTCACTGACAAAAAAAAGATTAAGTACAGAAAAGAGTGCTGGAAATGAAATTGAAAGGTCATGAAAGCATATTGTAATAATTGAAACTTCTCCTCAAATGGATACCAGAGTTGGCAGTAAGAGCACATTGCAGGTCCCAAGTCAGCAGGGTGTGGCACCCTTGTGCAAGCAGTGCAAAACTGAGTTGTGCAGCTTTTGTTTTCTCTCTGTGATAACTGTCTATCTAATTGGTAACTGGTACTTAAGAGAATGTGAAATTCTACTCTGATCCCAGACATGTTGGACTAACGAAAGATTGCAAAACCTGGTTGACCATAGGAGGACCTCAATACATGCCACGTCTAGACAGGTGCTGTCTTGGAAAGACCAGGGTGCTATGCAAAGAGGGGTAAGACATGCAAACATACAATGTCAGTGATGTAGCTCTGTGCCGTCTGGATCCGCCCAAATCACTTCCAAAGGTGATCTGAAGTACAGACCTGAGATTTATTGTTGAACATGACTCAATATCACTCATCATCAGCTTGATAGTGGAGGGGGTGTTGTGATTCTAAAGTCTGTCTGATGCTAATATGTAAGATGTGATGTGGGATGACACAGGGTGTTGTCCAATACCTGTGTCCAGATAGCAAGTGTTTACATTATCTGGTTGTGGTATACTTGCCAATCAATACATGACAAACCTACTGCATTGTGGTCTGTGGTTGGGCAGCTGAAACTTTCACATAGGTGAGCTCACCAGTGGAGGAGCCAGTACATTTTTATAGCAGTAGTCAGACTGGGACAACTATTCACACAGGCATGACCCAGAAAAGAAATCATACATGGCAATTTGCTAAGGATCTATTCATGTTTTTGGTCATTCTCTTATTTACTAACAGAGGCAGTGATGTATGAGTACAATTCCATCATGAGAATTGCCTATTTGAGGAGTGCAGGCGACTTGAACATTCTGCATATAATGGCTTCACTAAAATGTTGCTGGCAAAGCAGCAGTTGAGGTGGTACCTGCAGTGGCCAAAGGTTTTTTTTATTTATTTTGGCAATGGCCACCCTCTAGTAATGCCCCTTGCCCTCACATATCCATTTGTTCCAACATCAGGCCACTGCAGCTTTTATATTTGTCATATACCAGACAGTTGCACGGTACGACTACCAGGCATCATGGGGACCCTTTAAAGCTCTATCAAGAGCTGTAATGCTATCTAATATGTCTACAAGGCATTGTGTCAGGTGATCTTTACTCAATGTAACTTTTTTGTCAGTGAGTGTAATGTCATCATGCATGTTGCTCCAAATGTTCAAATATTTCACATAAAATAGAAAAAAACAACTTGTGTACTCAAAACTCTTATCCTCAACTTCCAGAATTCACACAACAGAACAAAGGGGAAAAAAGCATAAAAGTTTAGGTTTTGATATACGAGCCTGGGGCCTCATATATCAAAGGTGCATGCGCACAAAAAAGTTGCGCTCACCAGGTTCCATGCTAACGTCGGGATGTATCAAAATGAACGTTGCGTGAAAGTGTCAATCCATTTACCATTCTGAGTCAGTGACCACACAGCAGAGGAGGATAAAATTTGCATGAATTATCTAAAATGCATTTTCATTCCCACTGAGAAAAAACTATGGTCAAATCAGTAGATTATTTCAGAACAACTCACCTGTGATAATTCCTCAGGTTGACAATGTGCAGACAATGTTCATAAATAGCTGCTTAAAGTTGCACATAATTTGTGGAGCAATATAAACTGTTGCTCTGCTGGATGACATCACCACAATAAAAACTGGGGAGGCAGCATTGTTTTTGGGGATCACACTGATCAAATACCAATCAGGTATTTGACTGTATGTTTCCTGAGCTGACCCAGAACAATATGGCTTTACCTGTATGATTCAGAAATAGAAGTCTCCTACATGGCGGCAAAAACTCTCCACCGAGGCTCTGCGGTTTCCTCACATCAACTATTTAAAAAATAAAGCTTTACGCTCTACGAGCCCCCTGATATCCTTTGAGTTTACAATAGTTATGTTAATAAATGCATGTTTCATACACAGGACATATTTGCATCTGTTTTGCATATTAAATAGAGGTGTGTCAGGGGAGGTGTCCCACATGCCCTCAGTTCCACGTTTGTTGAGATGTATGAATGAAAGGAACCCCGAAACATGCATGTGCACAATTTGATACATCTGAATATTTCTGTGCATTATGTACTTTTACGCCAACTTTTAGTATGAAACCTGTGCACTTTTTAATACACGAGGCCCCTGGTTATGATATTTTTCTTTTAAAAAAGCTATACCTGGCTCACCTTGACTGGACTGCATGTTGAGGTTGCTGCGGGAGGAAGAGGAGGAGGAAGAGGATGAGGGCGTGGAGGAAGAGGAGGAGGAGGAACCATAAGTAGGCCCCGGGCCCTGGATCAGACTGCCCTGAGAGGAGGGAGTAGCATGGCTGTACCCGGAGACTGAGCCACCATAGCTGTCGGAAGAAGGAACAGCCGACTGATGGTGACCAGACTGCATGGGGGCATGGCTGGGGCCTGATGACACACATGCACAGTCAGGGGAGGCTTCTCAGGTCTGAGGTCAGGCTAATCACAGTCCCACATTCAGTTCATCCCAACAGCAAGCTTGAGGTGTTCATAAAAAATGGTGTGTGGGTAAAATTGAATCAATGACAGAAAGAAAGGAGAGGTCGACATAGCTGCAAAAGTAATCTGCCATTCTATTAGCTAGATATTTGCAGGTATTAAAGATCGGAAAGCTGATGCAGACAGGACATGCAACAAAAATTTTCAGATCAGCACACAAATAACATACACTAAGTTTGCTTTTCTTTAACTCCAAAATGCAAAATCGTGACTAACCATTACTCATTTGGCTTTGCATCACAGATGTGGGTTGCAGTCCTGGAGTCATGTTGTCGTTGAGGTTATTTGTTGCATGTCCCCCACTCTGGCTCATCCCACTAGGACCCATACTGGAACCTGGGGGCTAAAAGTGAAGACGGATAACTTAATAACATCTCATTTTACTTAGATGCTTCTGAAACCAGCAGACAGACTTACAGCAGGGAGGAGGGACTGCATGTTCTGATTAGAATCAGCTATTGTGGCCAAGTAGACCAGATTTCTGTGCAGGACCTGCTGATACCTGCGGTGGAAAGAGTTTTGGAGAATGTTACTTTTGCAACGTGTAATTGCAAGAAACTAGACTATGTCAAATATAAACAAATACACCTACTGTGTGCATTCAACAGTCTTGCCTTTGCTTTGGTAATCCATAATACATTGTATTAAATGATGATTTTCATCCAGCATCTGTGGAAGTCACAAAACTCCAATCTTTAAGTACAAGGAACATATTGAAGTAAATTCTAAATACCTTGTTGATGATCCACCACCAAAAGTAAATGGTAATATTTTGTGTCGAAGTGTTTGTAATTTTAGCAAAATATCTCATGAACTACTACTTCTAATAATAATACATTTTATTTATAAAGCGCCTGTCAGGACACCCAAGAACACTGTACAATAAAAAACAAACAAATGTAGATATATTGAATGATAGGGTACTGTGAGAGGAACATGAGGAGTACAGAACAGTCATAAAGTAGAATGAAGTAGATAAATTGAACAATAGGGTTGTGCGGGAGAAACATAGAAATGAAGAGTATGAAACAGTCATATATTGAAGTACAATGGCCAATCAATCGGAGTTAAAAGTGTTAAGCTAATCTGAAAAGATGTGTCTTCAGGCCACTCTTCAATAGGGGGAGAGAGGTGGTGTTACGTAATCCATGGGGTACTGAGTTCCAGAGCTGCGGAGCTGAAGGCTCTGCTTTCCATGGTGCTGAGGCAGACAGAGGGTATTGAGAGTTCGAGGGAGGAGGAAGATCTTAGAGAGCGGGAGGGTGTGGAGATGTTCAGGAGGTCAGTTAAGTAAGGAGGGGCAACATTGTGCTTTGAAGGTGTGTAGTAGAATTTTGAAGATGATACAGGATTTAACTGGGAGCCAGTGGAACTGTTGTAGGAGTGATGTGGGCAGAGAAGGAGGTTTGAGTGATTACACAGGCTGCTGAGTTCTGAAGAATCTGTACTTTGTGAAGGGATTATTGGGGAGGCCAAACAGTAGGGAGTTGCAGTAGTCGATCCTGGATGTTACTAGGCTGTGTACAATAATGGCAGTGGAGTGGGGAGTGAGTGAAGGATGGAGACAGTTATTGTTGCGAAGATAAAAGTATGCAGATCGAGTTACGTTGTTAATGTGGGATGTGAAAGAGTGTGGTATCAAGGATGACACCATAGGTTCTTGACCTAAGGCGAGGGGGAAAGAACGGAGTTGTTAAGTGTGAAGAGATGTTGGGATTTAGAAATGGAGTTTTTTGTCCCAACAAGGAGGAGTTCAGTTTTGTTAGGGTTTACAGGTCCTTCTAAAAAAATAGCATATTGTGATAAAGTTCATTATTTTCTGTAATGTACTGATAAACATTAAACTTTCATATATTTTAGATTCATTGCACACTGAAGTAGTTCAAGCCTTTTATAGTTTTAATATTGATGATTTTGGCAAGAAAAGTAAAGAAAAATCAAAAATCCCTATCTCAAAAAATTAGCATATCATGAAAAGGTTCTCTAAACYACTTATTAACCTAATCATCTGAATCAACGAATTAACTCTAAACACCTGCAAAAGATTCCTGAGGCTTTTAAAAACTCCCAGCCTGGTTCATTACTCAAAACCACAATCATGGGTGAGACTGCTGACCTGACTGCTGTCCAGAAGGCCATCACTGCACCTCAAGCAAGAGGGTAAGACACAGAAAGATATTTTTGAACTGGCTGTTCCCAGAGTGCTGTATCAAGGCACCTCAGTGGGAAGTCTGTGTGAAGGAAAAAGTGTGGCAGAAAACGCTGCACAACAAGAAGAGTTGTCAGTCAGTGATGGTCTGTGGTGCCATGTCAGCTGCTGGTGTTGGTCCACTGTGTTTTATCAAGGCCAGGGTCAATGCAGCTATCAGGAGATTTTGGTGCACGTCATACTTCCATCTGCTGAAAAGCTTTATGGAGATGAAGATTTCATTTTTCAGCACGACCTGGCACCTGCTCACAGTGCCAAAACCACTGGTAAATGGTTTACTGACCATGGTATTACTGTGCTCAATTGGCCTGCCAACTCTCCTGACCTGAACCCCAGAGAGAATCTGTGGGATATTGTGAAGAGAAAGTTGAGAGACACAAGACCCAACACTCTGGATGAGCTTAAGACACAAGACCCAACACTCTAGATGAGCTTAAGGCCGCTATTGAAGCATGCTGGGCCTCCATAACACCTCAGCAGAGCCACAGGCTGATTGCCTCCACGCCACGCCGCATTGAAGCAGTCATTTCTGCAAAAGGATTCCCCACCAAGTATTGAGTGCATAACTGAACATAATTATTTGAAGGTTGACTTTTTTTGTATTAAAAACACTTTTCTTTTATTGGTCGGATGAAATACGCAAATTTTTTGAGATAGGGATTTTTGATTTTTCTTTACTTGTTTGCCAAAATCTTCAATATTAAAACAATAAAAGGCTTGAACTACTTCAGTTGGTGTGCAATGAATCTACATATATGAAAGTTTAATGTTTATCAGTACATTACAGAAAATAATGAACTTTATCACAAAATGGTAATTTTTTGAGAAGGACCTGTAGTTGGAGGAAATTGTTGGAGAACCAGTTATTGAGCTCACTGAGGCTGTCGGTAAGAGTGGAGGATGGTAAGGTGGAGTTCGGTTTTGTTGAGATGTAGAAGTGTCGTCGGCACAGGAGTGGAAATGGAGACCAAATTCATGGATAATGTGGCCAAGTGAAAGTAGATAGATTATGAATAGTAGAGCCCCGAGTACAGAATCTTGGGGGACACCAGTGGAGATGAGGGAGGAGCTGAAGGGCAGATTAGAAATGGGACGGAGGTTATTGAAGTTAGTCAGATCTTGACCTGTTTTCTTTACGATGGGGGTAATGGCAGCCAATTTAAAAGCTGTGGGAACAGTACCAGTGGTCAGAGTAGAGAGGGGAGACAGGATTTACCCAAAGCTGTGGGGATGGCATCTAGCTGGGAGGAGGTTGATTTTGACTTCCTAAAGATGACAGAGATGTCAGCGGCAGAGGGGATGACGAAGACAGAGAGGGGGATGGAGGTGTGTGTGTGTGTGTGTGTGGGGGGGGGGTCTATATAGATGTTGGGGGCAGAGTTTGTCCCAAGGTGTTGGTGTATGGAGCAATTTTTTCAGTGCAGAATGACATGATGGAGTTACAACATCACTATGTGAGGGGGTAGAGAGTTCAGAGATGAAACTGTGCGGTTAAAGCACGTGTCAAGGTTTTGGTCCGTGGGTGACTCCTGTGTGGCCCGCCAGCCCCCCCCCCCTTCCCCCCTTTTTTTACTTAACATGAAATTGTTTCTTATATCAATGGTAAACTTTAAATTTAAGATTAAATGCAACAAAATAAATTTAAAAGGTGAAAGATAATAACAATTGTCCTGCCCCTGCTGTTGGCTTTAAGTAACTGAGTAATTTGGATAGCTCAGTATTAATGTCTGAAAATAAGCTTCTTTAAAGTCAGCATCGACCATAAACTGAATCTGCTATAATGTAAACTCAGTGAGTAAAACCTTATTAGTTTTACTTTTAATATTTCTGTATTTATTTCATATTTAGTCAGTCATACACTTAGTTCTTATTGTTTAAAAAGAGTACGTTTTAAAACACTGTTTTGTCAAAGTTAAACAAGAAACGTCAAAGTTCATTACAACTGGCCCTTTGAGGGCCACCATAACGCTCATGTGGCCCTACAGGTGAAAATGAGTGAATCCCCTGCATTAAGTCAACACTGTCTGTTAGCAAAATATATCATGATCCACTAAGCAGAGTTAAATGAAACACTCAGGAAATTATTATTGGGTTCGTACAAATAGCTACCATTTGGACTTAAGAGTGCCGCCACAGCCAGCTAATGAGTAAACACCAAAATAGCAAAATATACAGATAGGTCTTATTGAAATTTGGTGTTGTGGTAGCAGAGTCACCCTCAACACTCTTGAGGGCTAACTAACACATTTTGCACGAGATCAACATTTCATAGAAGGTTGGAGCAAAACAAAAACAAATCTTTGGTAAAATTTCAGTTTGAAACTCCTGACAGGTGGCGGGCAGCATGCATTCCTTCAAACAATGCTGTAGCTTTATTTATTTCTCGTGGAGCCAAATGAGGTCTGACTCTTAAACTCAGGCAGGTGCCTTTTTAAATCCTCCCAAACCTCAAGTCCCAAATTCAATCAATCCGCAGCATCCTGAAGACAGAGGCAGACACCAAGCATCACGGCTTTGTTTGGTTCGCTCCTCCAACTGACTCGAACATTATATAGCTACCAGCTGCCATTTCTTGTGATATTCTCCGCTGGCTACTTTCACACACCCTCGTACAGTGGGGATTCTATTTAAAGGACGCGAGGTTTACCTTCTGAATAGTTTGCTGTGTCACCTCTGCTTTACTCCTGGGGCGCACCGAGGGAAACACCACCGACATTTTGTCATCAGTGAAATAAAAACGCGCTCCTTTTATCCTAACGTTTTTTATTAGTATTATTATTATCTCGAGCGCAGCCTTCTATTTGGTTACGTGGCTTCCTAATGAGAACAGGGAAGGGGGTGGAGGGTGGGACACAGCTCCATCTCTGTGGCCATAAAAGGAAAAATGGATGGCGCATCATAGCTAAAGGAAATCAAATGAGTTTTTTTAAGCAGTTGATAACTCTCCATATATTCTGCATTCAAGTAATGTCGGGAATTGTAAACAGTAAGGTGTTGGGAAACATACCTCTCCCTCAGGTCTTGGTACATCCCAGAGACTGAGGCCGACCGCTAAACGGGGATCCTTTGATTCCTGACAGCCAATCAGTGTGCAGGAGGCTGCACAGCTGCCCATCAGTGCGGAAACGCGCAGAAAGATCGATGGACAAGTTGGGTTTAGTAGCCCAAGAATGCATTTTCTTTGACACGTAAACTGGCATTTTCTGACCTCTCAAAAAGATGTGTATATTAACAAAGCACAAAAAGTAAAGAAATTTGTCATTATTTCTGTGTTGTAACAAATTGGCAGCACCATTATAGCACAAAACTTGTCAATAACAAAATAAGCTGTTTGGCAGAGAATATTTGTCTAATATTTCCTTATGTGCAGTACATACTCTGCTCTAAATGCATGTTCCTTACTAATGTGGAACCATTGGAACATTTCCATCCGTAAAAGATTGACAGCCAAGAAGCATTTTTACAAATAAACACAAATTCCCTTACTTTTTGTGCTGAGTTAAAGCACAAAAAGATATTTGGCGACATCGATTGTTAGGTGTCTTGGTCTCTTGCCAAAATTTGAGCAGCATGACGACTGTTTAAAAAACAATTCTGAATCAAATCTGTTGTGAATTTTGCTATTAAGCTCCTTCTCAAAGACCAGTAACCCAAGTGGTGCAAAAATGTACTGAAACAATGAACAGTTGGACATGTGCATTCAAATGGGAAGCACACACACACACGTTTCATTATATGTTCAAACTGAAATTTCACCTGAAAGCTAAATATTAAAATGGAGCTGGGAAACAGCGAGAGGTGCACATTGTTTAAAAAAAAAAAAAAAGCCTGATTATTTTTTTAAACAGACAGACAATTTAATTATTTTTAAACAGACCTTTAATTTAGTTGATTTATTTGTACAAATGGTCATAGGGTGTTGCCAGGCAAGCTGCAGACAGACAAGGAAACAAACCAAATCTGTCACTTTGTCTCATTTTGGATGGGGACAGAAGACAGATGGGCAGCAGCCACCAAATGCAAGGACAGGCAGCTCTCTGCATTTGCAGTGAACCCTTTTTCCAAGGTAAGAAGGTTAACATACATCATAATAGTGGACAATATTTCAATATTGATTTGTCAGGGTAGAAAACATTTTGTATAACGGATGCCCTAACAAAATTCTATTGTTAGACCTTACACCAGTGCTAGTGCTCAATTTACTCGACTATACCCGCAACAGCACTTCAGTGAGCTCAACAGTTGTGGGTGAACAAGCATCCACAGCTGAAAAAGCTGACAAAATGGTTGATATGAAAATACTTAAATTCAGATACGTGGATGTGGTTCAGATTTTGAAGGTCCCATAAACTTCAGTTTTCAGTCTGCTGTGAAATGTGCCAGAAAGTGGTGCCAACAAGCATCAGGAAATCTGTTCCACCATCTGAAAAATTTCCACTCAGAACTTAGGTGCCCTGAAACATCCATACCAGCAAAAACAATCGCAGTTCAACTACACTCTCCTCAATCACTTCTGAGTGACGTCAGTCATGGCACCTCCACTATTAAGTGACGTAGTTGCAAAGGGACAATATGGACAGTTACTTTCATTGCAAGGTTGGGTCCAGAGTCTTGAACATTTGAGGTTCTACAAAATCTGTTCCTAGGACTGTGCTCTTCAGGTCAGAGGTTGCTCCTCAGCTCCAGAATCAGTTTTCCAGTTTGACCCCACAAATCCACTTATCATTCCAGCTTAAGTTTTTTTTATTATTATTTTTTATTTGTCATGCTCCCCTTTCATGATAAAGTTACTAAAATCCATTACCACTTCCTGATTTGTAACGAGTGTACAATGCCACATATAAAGATCACTATAAAAGTATTAATAAAAAGACAGCAGTCATGTAAGCTAAAATTCAAGACTGGATTGCACAATATCGCAAGGAAGCAGATTCTAGGTCTAGTGGGTGTTTAAATCCCAGTTTATAAACTGACAGTAAGGCCCATTTAGTTTACATCTTGCTGCTGCAACCATTGAGTGTAGCAGAAAGATGTAAACCTCTTGTCAGGATGGGGTGGGGGGGGGGGGAACAAACAAAACGACAATCCAATAGGTTTAAATACAGGTTTTAGTTCATTTGCCCCAAATTTACATTTCTAAATCAAGTACAAACCAAGACTTTAAGGTTAAATCAGTTTCTACAAATAAATACATCTCAGAAAAAAAAAAAAACAACTAATGCAGCAAAACTGGAGACCGAAATAATCTTTTTCTTAAGAAAAAAAGATAAAAAGTTTCAAATTCAAAACAAGTAATCCAAAATAAGAAATTCATCCAAAATAAAGTTAAAGGGACCTTTTACAATCTCATCTAAATTATTTGCCTTTAATTAAACTCTTCCAAACTTTTACAGTTACTCATTCAGGGTTCTGTGGGAAAGAGTCTGAATGGCACCTCGTCCTCTTTGACCACCATATCGACCCCTGTAGCCTGGACCTTTAAAGAACCGGCCCGTGACCCCAAAAGTCTCCAGATTTCTCTTTCGCTCCTCTGCCCAGGTCAACCTGAAACTGATCAGTAAAAAACAAACACTGAATCTGCAACTCATCATGCATCCGAGAGAGAAAGAGGAGGGTTGAATACAAAGACAGCAGTTTACCTGAGACCCTCAGAGGAGATGTTGTCAAAGAAAGACTTTGCTTTGTTGTAGTAGCATTTTGGTCCCGAATCATCATTCTCTGAAGCTGCGTGCAACTTCTTTGATTTATCCACCTCATCATTTTCATCTGCATAGAAAAATAAAATAAGATCCCACTTCCTGAAGCCCTCAGGAGATGATCAGAATGTAAAACTGCTAACTCAAATAGCATTGTGTATGTGGATTCTCCAATCCTTCAGTTGGATGACTAAATTAAGATGTCCATGAGTGTCAATGAAAGTCCATTATAACTGTTGCCAGTAGATTGCAAAAATTAGAGTTTTTGCAGTCACTTCAGTTCAAAACCTACCTGTTGGGTTCATTTCCCCCTGCAACTCTCTCTCAAGCTCCTCCTTCATAAACTGTGCGTTTGATGAAACAAAATCGAAATCAGAGTCAAACTTCAGGATTGGAGATGGAACTTTAGGCATATTTGGCTGGCCTCTACCCCGGATCCTGCGTCTCCGTGTTCCTATAGCAGGGGAAAAATGTCGTTTTTAGGGGGAAAAATATACATAAAAAAAAACAATTTCACCTCTACAAACTTGTTTTTAATTCATTACCTTGTCTTCTCCTGTGTGGCGGCTCATTCTCAGTATTCTGCTGCAGTGGTTCCAGCTGATTAGTGCTCAAACCTGGGCCTGAAGGTTCTTGTAACCAAAAAAACAAAATAAAGACAGCTAGACTTAACTGTTTGCAACCGTACAAGTAAATGCTTGGCATTTGTAAAAATCACTAAAAGTTACTGATTCAAGCTGCTACTTAAAATAAAAACATCTCATTAGCTTTATTCATTGCAATACGTAGGCTTACTGGTGACTCCAGCATCCCTTGGAGTTGAGGAGATGTCACTCCTGGGCCTCTGGAGTCTCCTGCTGCTGCCGCTCCACTGCTGCTCCTGTACGGTCGGACCTCTCCTCTGCCCCGTTCTTTCCACTTGGAAAGTTTGGACGGCCTTTTCCACCATAGGGCCTCGCCTGACGTGCAGGTCTGGAAGCACAGAGCCTGTATGAAGTGTGCAGTCATAAACAACCCACTTCAAAAAGTAAGCAATGTGGATTTATGGGAAGTTTATTTGAAATCAGAATGGGGCAGAGTACTCACCAAGACCAAGAGCTGCAGCAGCATACTGTTGGTTAAGAAGGGAGCCAGCTGCAAGCTGATTGTAGGCTGGGATCCTAAGAGGGCTGAACCGTCCAAGACCCGGATAGACACTTGAGGTGTTTGCGCTGGATGACTGGAAAAATCATGTTAAATTATCACACAGGCATTCAACTAGAGCTTAATCCACAAAGTTGTTCTTGTAGGTTTTTATAGTACTTGTATTATTGCAGGATCTGGGGGCAGGCCGTGAGATCTCGAAGTTTCACACAATGTGATATCCTTGATATCACTTCCTCGGAAAGTTATGTACTCGTAGACATCATCCTTGGACGGCGTTGGCCTGTCAGTGGGTCGTCCCTCTGTTCCAAAACACTTCACTAAACAAAAGGAAAATACACATCTAACGATGTTCCATTCATACTGGATTCTTGGATTGTGTTGACATTTCATCTCACAAGCAAGTTCACATCACTCACCGTTTGCCAGCACAACTGTGGAGTTGATTTTATCAATCGTATACAAAATCCCCTCATATCGGTTCTGGGCTTTGGAAATCAGCCCAATTTTACAGCCAATATATGGCTTTGCTGAAGCCATGGCTGCATGCAATTCAAGACAAAAACTGGTAACTTTTTTACCAAACCGCAACACATTACGCTCTTTAACCAAGATGCATCTGGAAACAATTTATAGACGTTCACAGGTGTCGTGAAACCACGCCCACTGATTGTTTTGTCCTCCTCACCTGCCTGTATCGCTCTAATCAGTGGGTTTGCACAGTTTTGGCACAAGTAGTGGCACCGATTTTACAGAGCATCCCCTACCTTGATCATATGGGTGTTTTTCATTTGAATATTTAAAATGATTATTTTCAGTTGTTATTAACTTAGGTTTAACTCAGATTACTTGTTGCTCCGGGTTTAACACATTCTGCCGCCTGTAGCAAACTAACTAACTCCTCCCTCCTTTGGAAGACCCATGTGCCGGTGCTACTAAAAGGAGTGGACACATTGTCAACCGCTGTTACTTTTCCTTTCATTTCTGACATAAAATAGTTGCATAAATTACACTTAATGATTATGACTAACGTTGGGTATATGTGCAAATGTTCAGTGATAATGATAAACACACTGTCATGGAGTTAAGGAAATCTCAACAAATAAATATTAGAAACTAAACAATTGCCTCCTCACTTAGAGCTACAAAAGAACAATTTTATACATGGAAAGAAAAGCTATTTATAAACTTCCGTTGTCAACAATAATGCTAAAACACTAATCAAAACCCCAAGTGAGCCTCCTATTTGTGATAATGTCCCATTTCTTGGAACATCAGTGAGTGATTGCACTTTTTATTCCAGCGAAAGGAAAGTGACAGCTCTTCTGACACATTCTGCAACTCTAGAGTTTATTTTCTTGAGCGAACCAATCACAACGCCCGATGAGGCCACGTCATGGAAGGTGCATCCAATCAGCGCATGCGTCGCACGAACAAGCGTAGCCTGGCAAAGATGGCGGCGGGCTCCTACTTGCTTAGGGATGTTTTCTTCAACAGAAAGGTGGACGAAAAAGTAGTAAGCGAGCTATTGAGATTTATGGACTCAGAACTTTCAGCAGCAAGTGACTTTTACTTAACGTCTGGTGTTTATTTTACAGTAAATTACGTCGGCAGCTCATGTAGTTAGTGATTGTATTGTTCCGGGCAGCAAAAAAAAAGGGACTTTACAACAACAAGTCAAGTGCTTGATAAAACAGGCAAAAATAGTTGCGCATTCCGGTTAGCTAGCTAGTTTTTGTCACGTTGTTCTGTTAATTTGGCTGACTTAAATTCACTTGTCGGTGTATTCCCAAACTAAAGCGCATTTCAGAAAGTAGTTCAACACTCCTCTTTGCTGTCATGTTTCCGCTGGTGTATGGGTAGGAGTTTCAGGTGGTGACAGCAGCAGTCAGCGCGGGTTCTCCAGCATGGATGGGACAGCTGGAGTCTCTTCGACGGCTGAATCGAGCAGCATGACAGCCGCTCAGAGTCAGCCGAAGCCCGCGACGACCACCGGAGCCGTAGAGGCAACACTTCATCCGGCTGGTGGTGAAACTTTAAATGGAAGCACGGCGGCGGCGGCGGCGAACTGTCACATACCCAGAGGAGGAGGCGAACAACATTCCGACAGCTCACCGTCCGCTGTCACGCTCGCCAACGGACCTGCGTCCGCGAGACAAGAGGGTGCAGCCGGTACTGTTTTCCGAACTTCTTTAAGCGCACAAAACACCGTGACCTCACCTGTGGCTTCGCCTCAGCCTTCAGTGAAAACTGTACCCACAGTCACGCTTGTGAGGCCGCCTATGCAAACCTCTACTAATGATATACAAAGCAACCCAACCACTGTTTTAACACCCTTGCCGAGCGTGAGCGTCACCTGCGCGACGACTGGCTCTACTCCTGTCAACAAGGCTGACTCCATCAAAACCATCATGCAGACTGGAGTCCAGGTCGTGGCTTCCACGGGTGGGACGGGGACAACGGCGACCGTGAGGAGTCCGACTGTCTTGCAAAACTTGAGGACTGCAGCGCCGTCAACTATCACTGCCACCGCTCCTCCTCCTGGTGGGATACGAACCATTGCTCCACAGGTGTTGGGTCCTCGGCTCAGTCAGCCTCAACGAAACGCCACAACTGTCCAGATCACTCCAGGTAGCAAAGTTTTAAGATTTAAGATCATGTGGTTTACTTTATCAGACTGTAATATCATGCTATCGGTTAAAAACGCACCTTATGTATCGACTTGTTCTTACAGGTTTTGTAGAAATGACATCTTATGTCTTCTGAGATCACAACCAACAGATTAGAGGTGGACAAGGTTCTAACCAAAAATAGTTGAAACTCTAAGACAATCAACCAGTTTTTTTCCAGGTTTGGTTTAGCTAAGGGACATTTTGTTTCAAACTATTGAATTGTATTTATTTGCCTTTTTGAGACAGTAACACTCTGTTCTCCTTTCAGGAGTCCCCTTTTTACTTTCTCAACTAATCTGTGTGTTCTTTAGGTAGTTTGCACATTATTTTAGTGAGGTTGTTCTTCTCAGTCCCACTCTTTTTGTTAGTTCACCTTTTAGATAGTTTATTTACGTCAAGTTTTTTGTGGTAAGTCAATTGTAGCTGAGTAGTTATTAATAAAAAAAAGATCATCTTATCTTCAGGGTATCCAGTTTGAAGCGGCTCTATCCACAACGCTAAATGACCCAACGTAATTAAGACGTAGTAGTCTAAACTTTTAACATTTTGTAACTTGAACTGCTTTGTTGTAGGTCACTGTGTCAATTCAACTCAAATTCAAAAATACTTTATTGATCCCAGAGGGAAATTAGGTAATTAGGTCAAGAGTCGAGCCACTTATTTCACAAGCCACCTGTTTGATTGGCTGACTAAAGCAACATTGCTCCAGTATGTAGTAACACCCTGACCCACAATAACATGCCAGAATGTAGATAAAACCTTTACTTTGAGCTGTGTTGCTGTGAGAAGGTTTCTAAATTGTTACTGACTGGAAGGAAATCTCTAGGACTTTCATATGACTTTACCTTTAACTCCTCTTTAAAGACAAAAAAAAATGCATAAATGTTTACTATTAAGGATAAAAGCTGTGACTATGATTTTTTTAATCCTCCTGTCATTTGCCTCATGCAGGCATGGTTCTGCTCCGCAGTGACAGTGGGCAACTGATGTTAATTGACCAGCAGGCCTTGGCTCAGGTGCAAGCTCAGGCGCAGTCGCAAAGGGCCATGACACCACGACCTGCGACCCCCACCAGCACTCCACCTGTGCAGGTCACCTCTCTGCAGGTCTGCTGGACACACTGGCCCAGGAAAACACAGACAATTTAAACTCATTCCACACACATCACACATTTAATTTGTAGTACTGGAACAGATTTTTACACCAAAACTAACACTTAACAATCAGACATGAGGGAGGCAATACTGTTAATTTTAATAACTTGACTATAAGGTTTTGTAAATTATCATTTTGCATGTACGTGTACTTCTAAGAAGTCAATTTTATGGCCTCATTGCACCCAGATAAATAACCTTAAAAGGTTTCTTGTGTAAAAATATGCAGATTTTCAAATGAAATAGAACACTGATGTTGGGACAGTACAGTTTCTTGCACTACATGAGACATGAATTGATTTTTAACTACTGCAAAAAATACAAATTATATATA
>NW_013954209.1:30615-31889 GCF_001266775.1 Austrofundulus limnaeus
ATATATATATATATACACATTTTGATTGTTTTTCTCATTTATAACGTTGTTAAAAATACCACCCAACTCTGTGATTTAGATCAAAGTATCATAATTATTTTTGCTCTTTCTTTTGTCTCCACAACTGTTCTGCAGACCCCAGGTGCACCCCTGCTGGGTCGTCCTGTAACTCCCACCACCATCATCAAACAGGGTTCTTGTGCCCAGACCACGATCACAGCCACCACCACACTGCAGAGGCCTCCTGTACTGCAGGTAAAAGTATCACAAAGTGTTTCTGTAGTAAAATCAAAACTATTCTCATTTGGTTGTGCCAACATAAATAATTGTACTCTTGACTGGCCAAATAATCAATATAGCAGCAAAGATAATATACGTATGTTTGCACTGGGCGGAACAAATTTTTTTAAAACTGGATTTATAGGTACATAAATCAGATTTTTTATATGTTGTTTTTATGTCTCACTATCAGCTCACAAATTCTTTTAAACACATTTTATTTAGTGTGGACTGAATTGACTCAGTGCTAACTCAGCATGTGCACGTGTTTTCTAAAATTCTTGCTTTCGATTTTAAAATAATTACTTATATTTGTAGTCCTTGTAAATCAGGCACATGCTCCTATCTACATGTTCAAACCAAGTACTGTTGTTGTTTCCTTAAATAAAAAAACTAAATAAATATTTTTGCTGCTCTTCGAAGAGGAGTTCTCAATGCAACTCCGTTAAACTATTTCAGACTGATGTCCTTCGGATAAGGAAGAAAATGCGAGACACAATTTAAAAAAAATTTAATTAAAGTTTTGGTAGATAATATTGTTACTTGTTTTTAAAATTCTCACCCAACGGTGGGCATATTTTTTGTTTTGTTTCTATTTTCCCCACTTTAAAAATCTCACTGTTCTTACTAGTCTTTTTTTTCTTCCTCTCATGAATTATAAATACTCTCAGGTTGTCATAAAAAGTCTTTTTTAAGGTTATTACATTTTTAATTAAACTCATTGGTTTTCACTGTCTTTGTCATGTTGAATTTTTATAGCAGATCTTGTTTTTTGTACAGACAGATGAGCAGGGATTAGCACCTTAGAGTGTAACTTCTACATGTTACAATGTACAGTCTTGTAGAGTATATAGGACAGCAAACAAAGTATCTTTCTCATCCCTGAGAAGTATTAAAGTATGATAATGCTAATGTGTGATGATGTGCCAGAATCTATTTTTTTGCACCTTACCTACACTTTACCATTATGTCTATTAGGGTTGGGTGATATAATA
>NW_013954209.1:32889-36265 GCF_001266775.1 Austrofundulus limnaeus
CAATTAATGTGATGATTAATAGATAATTGCACTTTTTGACTCTGAATCAGCTACCCTGTTTTCTAAAATTATATTTACAATTAATCAGTTAAACTAACTTCTTCATTTTAACAGGTTAAAATAGTAAGTTGTGAATTAAAACTCACCTTTTGCACTATGGAGTGACAGCATATCTTTAATAAATGTGGCCCATGTTATTTCCTTGCCAGCAGAGTTGTAAAGTAACAAAGTACAAATACTTTATTACTGTACTTAAGTAGAATTTTTGGGTATGTGTACTTTACTTGAGTAATTCAAATTTCAGCGTACTTTTTACTTTTACTCATTACATTTTTACACAATTATCTGTACTTTCTACTCACTACATTTTTTTTAAAAGGTAAGAAGTAGAAAGTCGTTACTCCTATTTTATTTCGAGTTGTTAATACTTAAAAAATACCATCCTGATAAATTGTGTCTCCTGGATAGAGTGAATTTAATTGTAGTTGGATGAGAAGTATAAATATGTACCATTCTGACACCCTATTAGTTTGTACACAACCCATCACAGCTGCACGCCGTTAGAAAAAAATATTTTTTTGAGAAGTCACCTCCCAATAAATGTCATTTTGGAAAATCTAACTGCTCACTTTTACTCAGTACTTTTACTTTGACTTTTACTCAAGTAATATTTTTAGAGAAGACTAACTTTTACCCAAGTATTTTTATGATAAGATACTTGTACTTTTACTCAAGTATCACTTTGAGGTATTTTATACAACACTGCCTTCCGGTGCTTACTTCACTGCTTTTAAGGGACAGACTGACTGAAACATCATCACGTGACACTAAAAGATATTAATTGGTGACAGTTTTTCTGACGGTATAATTGCACATGATACGATTTTGTCCAACCCTAATGTTTATACCCAATGACACATGCAGAATACCATTATGCTGGGAGGAAGTGCCACTTCCACTGGAGCATCCGCCACAGTCCAGCCTGCAGCATCAGTAACTCAAAGGATGGGGTCCCTCGGGGCCAAGGGGACACCTGTCACTCCGACTGGAATCACACCTGTAAGATAGCAGAGCTAACCTAGATTACTTTAAATTGTAAATAAAAAATAGTATTAAATTACACAATTGCCTAATTTTTGTTTATTTATGTTTTCTCTTTTTTTAAGGAAACACTGGAGAATGTAAAAAAGTGTAAAAACTTTTTATCTACACTTATCAAGCTAGCATCAAGTGGTAAACAATCATCTGAGACTACGGCAAATGTCAAGCAGCTGGTCAAGAGCCTGCTGGTATTTTTCTTTCATTATTGTTTTCTATATCCTAAGTTTGCTTAGGCTATTTTTGTTTTAATCCATCTTCTTTTTTTTAATTATAACAGGAAGCAAAGATAGAACCTGAGGACTTCACCAGTAGGTTGTATCAGGAGTTAAACTCTTCACCTCAGCCATACCTTGTTCTTTTTCTTAAGGTAAGGTAAATGACTCACCAAAAGTTAAATATAAATGGGAAAATAAGGCCTTATTACATTTAAAGTCAGCATTTTGAAGTTTAATTACATAACTACAAACGTGCAGTAAAAATGACAATTATGTCAAACTCATTGTATATTATATATTTTTGTTTAAAAGTTGGCAATGTGATGATTTCATTAAACTGTAAACCTTGTGACTTTACAAACATATTTATAAATTTATAATTTTGACTTGCTGAGATTTTGGAAACCTTGTTATACAAACAAATACTTTTAAAAATCCATAGGTATTATATATTTACTGATTTATAGGACAGCTTATGATGGTTGCGCTGAAGTGTGGGCAGGTTGTTCCAGAAATAGATTGTGCATAAATTGTGAAACTTCTGGTATGAACATCAGGAATTTCTGCAAACAAACTTTCATACAAATATTATAAACCTACAGAAAACATTAATAGTATAGTAATCAAATATTAATAGTTTTGCAGAATCATTGTTTGTGTCTAGTGAACAGTATAATGACTATATAATAATCTAGCTAATTCTCATCAATCCTAACTTCATTTTTTATTTTAATACAAAAAAAAATCTTAAAGATGTTGTTTCAAAACAGTTTCTCTTTTTGATCTTTGAACAGATCTTTGAAAAAGACCAGCATGTGTTTATTACCAGAGAATGACAAATAAATTATGACACAGTTTTAAATAAAAGATTATTTAACAATTAAAACTCCACAAACAAAAATGAAGCAATATGTTAACAGACATCTTGTTTATCTTCATATAATCATTAAAAAATAAAAGTAAAAACCTGAATGCTGGACTTGGTTCTTTCTCTGTGTTTTTCTGGTGTTGGTGCTTTGCATGGGTCAACCAGTAACAAGCAGGTCAGCTTAAAAAGGGAAAAATGGGGCATACAGACTAAATTATTGATGTTGTGAAGACAATGTGCTCATTAGACTACATACACAAGCACAGTGTGGAGTCTTCAGGTTGCATCAGTAACTAGCATCGCTGAATAACAAAAGACTACTTTAATACTTTATTTAGCTGATTGCAGGCCAGTTAAAGTGTGAGAACTGAGATATAATAGAATTATTTACAGTTAAGATTTTCAAAAAAAGGAGCTGCTGACTGGATTTATAGGTACATAAATACTTTTTTTTAATGTTTTATGTCACACTCTGACCCTGTGCCTTACCACAGTGTGAAAGACTCATTGATAGTTTAACTTTCTGAATAGTTTTTACTGGTGCCAGAAAATGTGAAAGGCTTGTTATGAAGCAAGCCAATGTGTTCTTAATGAGGGAAAACAAAATATGCAATGTTTAGTCACTGCCTAATAAACCAGTGGCATGTAGAAATAAAACCTGTTTGTATAAGCCAAATAAACTGTTGCACAACACTGTGGAGAAGATAATTTATGTCCAGGTCCAGAATAAAGCTAAAGTAAAATGAACTCATTGTTATTGTCAGTAGCTAATATTACTAGCTTTTTTTTTTAACAATAAAGAAATCATTGACTTTATCGCTCTGTTTCCTCTTGCCGCTTGTAGAGAAGTCTCCCAGCACTGCGTCAGATGACTCCAGACCCGGAGGCCTTCATCCAGGAAAGCCAGCTGCCTCAGCCCACTACCACAACCTCCTCTGCCCTCAGCGCTGTGGTACTACGACCTCCCCTCTCCTCCGTTGTCGCCACAACCACAGGCTCTGCCACAATCAAAACTGCAGCTATCAGCCTCTCGCAGACTCCCAATAGTAAACATGGACTGGTAAAGTTGCTGCTACTGTACCATCCATTACCATTTTAGATTACATGATTGGGTAGATGTGCAAGCACTGCTTTTGGGAGTTTTTACTTTAACTAGTGTGTGTGTGTGTGTGTGTGTGTGTGTGTGTGTGTG
>NW_013954210.1:0-8896 GCF_001266775.1 Austrofundulus limnaeus
TGTGTGTAATATGTGTTGTGTGTAATATGATGTGTTGTGTATGTGTGTAATATGTGTTGTGTGTAATATGTGTTGTGTGTAATTTGTGTATGTGTGTAATATGTGTTGTGTGTAATATGATGTGTTGTGTATGTGTGTAATATGTGTTGTGTATGTGTGTAATATGTAGTTAACTGATGGTTTCTCTCGTCACTCTTTGTTCCAAAAACACCAGTCAGAAAGTCCAAGAAGCTGCTGAAGAAACTGCAGCAGGACTCAGATCTAACCCCTAATCTGAGTTTAATCTGAGTTTATCAATAGTTTCAGCTAAATCCACAGCATTTAATGGGCTGCACCTGTTCAACCATCCCACTGTTCATACAGGCAGTGGGATTATTACACCTGTTCACTCTTAGGCCACAGGTTATCAGGTGAGATTTAGTTTCTAGTTTTACTCCAAGAGCCAAATGTTATTAAATACATGTTTATTAAGTTGAGCATCTTTTATTTATAGTGGAACAAAAATCATGAAGGTGTTTATTGATTTAAAGATCAGGATTAGTCACTCAAACCCACATGGTGCTCTGCTGAATGTAGAAGGAACAATTGATGAAAATAACCATCTTCAACCTAATAAAACATTTTGCTCTTAAAGCTGCAGTTTTTTCTATTAGAGCAAAAATAAAACTACAAATCCATCAAACAAAACAAAAATCAGAGAGAACATGGAGCCCGTCCAGTCAGGGGGTTCTGATGTTATCAGTCCATGAAATGGATGTTATCAGTCCCATACAATGGCTTCAGAATGTCCCTACTGTGCCTTCTAGCCTTCAGACCGGCTTGACGGTGCCCCCTAGTGGATTAATATATCAATGACAATGAATGTGTAAATAACCAAAACATTTTAATAAACTTTTAGTCCTTGCCTGGTGGCGAACCTTGGTCTTGCTGTCTGTGTCAGTCTTGGACCCTGGTCTCCCACTCTGTGGTCCGACACTCTACCCATTGCCCTATTGGAAAGTCACATTATACACCCGTTGGATGGTGGTGTCTTTAGCGCTAACCATGACATTTTCTCTAAGGTTAACCTTAGTGGCTTTTTGCCTCATACTAACCAGCTGACAATCAGAAGCCATTCTATGGGACTGATAACGGCTTATTAACGTCCATTTCATGGATGATAACATCCGAAGCGGGTGCTCCAGTGACACTGAAAACTAATCCTTGTGGCCATGCCAATATTAACACGTGACCACCAGATATTTATTGAACTGATTATGTTGTTAGCAAGTTCTCAACCCACTTTAAAGGTACTCATTGCTCAGTCATAAAGACTTCATAAAAAACAACCATATAAAAGTTTTTATCCTCATGTTGATGATTGTGTCCTACAATGGAAAATTTGTGACCAAAACTATGTTTGTTTACCTACAGAAACAGCCAAAGTAACGTAAAAGTGTTGACAGTTTTGACATATTGGTAAATATTTACACAGCTTTAATTAAAGTATGCAGATAGATTTTTTTAAATAATCTAAATTGAAGTAGATTTGTTTTTTGGGGGTTTGTGACAATGGCCTGCTCTAAAAATATTTAGATGAACTTCATTAAGATAAGTCCAGCTGATATTCTACAAGAGTCCACGTTTGTCCATTTCTGCCATATTTGTGTTTCTACACAGGTACAGCCAGCCTAATGAAGACCAACCAAGTGATTCAAGCTTTGTTTACATTGAGTGTGGACCCACAGAACTGCATATCAATCCATGTGGAAAACCAGCAGAATAAACACTTTCATAGTTCAGGAGCACTGGTTTCATGTTTGAATGAACTGACTACAGGTTTAAACTTTTAAAATGTGCAAAAGAAATGATCTATTATGTTTGTTTACCAATGTTTTGTGAGCAAAATGAGAAAATGTTTGGGAGGACAACAAGTCCTCTTCAGTTTATGTTCACGCAGATTGGAGGAGAGCAGGCAGAACTGGTGTTTTCTGTGGTGGATTACAACAAAACGCAGTTAAAAATAAAAAAAAGGCTAATACTAAGAGCGTCTATCAGACTCTAGCAGTCGATGTCAGGACGTTTGAAAAAGCTCAGCAAGGATCTAAAGCATCCTGTGTGATTTACTGTCAAAGAGCCGAAACATGCAGAAAGACTAAAAATGGCACAGCTAACTCCTCTCATCACAACACTGGTGTGGTTTGAAATGAACTGGAGTTAGTTAGGTTTGCTTTTAATGGGATCTGACAGAAAGACGAGCTGAAACGTCTCCAGCAGCTGGACCTCTCTGACACCAGGCTGTCTGCAGCTTTCTGAGGGAACTATGTGTGGAATATGTCACAGTTGTAGCAAAGCCCCCTCAGACCCCCCCACGCCGAGCGCTCCTGCTTGTTAGTGGGTGTGTGAGCCTCCAGAGTTTGAGGGGGCCGCCGTCCCCCCGTCAGGCCTCTGTGCGTGGCCTCTCCTGCCATGGCCCAGGATGCAGTTAGCGCTGCCACAGCCCTCGTCGTCCTCGTCTCCTTCGCTTTCAGAGGACGACTCTCCGAACTGTCGGGGCTTCTCGTAAATACAGCAGCCTGCAACACAACCTGCAGTTAGGACAAACCAGGCGCCCCAAGCCCCTCCTCATCCCCTGACACTCAGAAATACAACAAAACACACACAACGGTTGACACAGCTGGATCATTTCTCTCCTTCATAAACAAAACAAATCTGTATCAGAACAGCTACTGAGTTTCACTACATGAAACAAAGCAGCGACAGCTCTCTGACATGTTTCTGGCTACAAATAGAATCGAAAAGTTAAAATTAGCTTCTCAAAAGCTTTTTCATTAGATGTAGAAACCGGTTTGTTTATTAAAACTGCTTCAGGCTTAACATCACCTGAGATTTCTTTAACTGTTACTAGTTCAGAAACAAAACAAATCTGAAAACTTGAAGTGAATAATCATGTAATGCTGACAATGATAAAAAGTTTAGACCACAATATTACCACAAAATGCAATGAAATTTGGATTATTATAGCTGTTATAAAACAGTAATCCATGGTGTTCAGACCATTAATCTGTATTACAGGATTAGACATGGTCTATAGCTGCTATAGCTAGCGACACCACCATAGAAGCCGTTACTGTTCACTGAGTCATGTCAACAAACGATACAGTTTCCATGCAGGATGCACATCAGTCTGTCACAAACACATTCATAGCGCCCTTATTTCTTATCTGATTTCTATACAATATGGCTTAAATTAAAGCTGAGGAAATTGCCGATGTTGTGGTGTGTAAAAATATGTATTTACCCATCTGAGAACTTTTCATTACAGGTTTTTGTTAATGCATTTACTGTAGAAGCTCCTTTCCGTCACATAAAACTAAAGCCCTATTTGCACGGGACAAGAGTTATCTGGGGACCCCATGTAATAAATAAATTACTCCCCGACGTCTGTATTTTATGTGGCGCATTCTCACGGGACAACCAAAGCCCGAGAGTTTCCTGAAATTTACAGACATCTCTCAAATGTGATATTGAAGCCTGGTTAATTGTTTATTTAGTTGAACATGGCGTTGAACGAACGTTAAAAAAAAAAAAAAAAAAAAAAAAAAACAACAACAATAAACATCAAGTTATCCACTTTTTCCGCTCTCCTTTCCTCCTGTGTTACAGCAGGCGCTATCATCTCCACATACAGACCCCCACCCCATACCCATGCACGGGTACTAGGGGTGTAAGAAAATATCGATTCACTGAATATCGCGATATTTCATTTCCCGATACTGTATCGATATTCTAAAGCCCTGTATCGATTGTTTATTAAGGTTTAAAACATCAACTTTCCTGCCAGCTGTTTATTTTTATGTTGTTGTTCAGCCTCTGACCACTAGTTGGCAGCAGTGAGCCAGACATTTGGCTACTCTACCTCTTGAGGTAGAGGCCGTTGTTAGATGTTGGGTGACCATATTGTAAATTAATATTAAAAACTAAAAGCTGCAAAAAATATATTTTCAAACTATTTATTGTCAACTTTAGTCTAATAATTGAAAACATGGATGAAATAATAAACAAATAAAATAAAATACATACAAAGCAGAACACAGCTAAATGTATCAAAAGTATGTCTATGTTATATTAGAATTTTCTGAGACAATGAATTTTGGTTTTTCATTTTTGTCCCTGTAAGAGGTTTTTATTTAATAGAATTTTTGGACAAAAAAATTTGCAATATATCACCTTGCTTACATTATCACAATATATCGGGATATATCGTATCGTGACCCCTCTGTCATGATATGTATCGTATCGCCAAATTCTTGCCAATACACAGCCCTAGCGGGTACGAATGGTAGCCTACGGATTTTTAGCAAAAATTATAGATTTTTGAGGCTCATTAGACAGGTAAATGTCTAAAGGGGTTGACATATATGAACAACTTCACAGCTGGCGAGGGTGTGCGCGCCTGGTGCAGGTAGCTACCCAAAGCGCGAGCCTGCTGCGCTACGGCCACAACTCAGCTCAGCATCAGCCAGAAGGTTACACACAGAAAAAATAATTATTCTTACTGTACAGTGAGCCACCATTTGCATCTGATTTTGCTCCCTCTCTTCAGACTTTTTTTTATGGCGCATGTAACGGGTCAGGTTTTTCTGGCCCAGGACCAAAAAGGTTTTCAGTGCACTCCAATCCAGCCTCCATTCTTCACCTAAAGTAAATAAAAATGCACCAAGAAAACCAAAACCGCCTAACACTGAAATATTACGATATTTCATTTCCCGATACTGTATCGATATTCTAAAGCCCTGTATCGATTGTTTATTAAGGTTTAAAACATCAACTTTCCTGCCAGCTGTTTATTTTTATGTTGTTGTTCAGCCTCTGACCACTAGTTGGCAGCAGTGAGCCAGCCATTTGGCTCCTCTACCGCTTGAGCACCAGAGAGCAAGGGTAGCATTAGCATTGTGAGTAAACATTAGCTTCATGCTCCGATAGCTGAATCTGAGCAGAAAAGACCGACACCCTCTGCCTTCTAAGCTGAGGTAAGGTTACAAACAGTTACTTATTTGTCAGAATGTCTGTATTTTAAGACAAATTAAGTGTCTTGTGCGCTCTTTTTTCCAACGTTACAGAAGGCAGGTATTTAATAGAATTTTTTGGACAAAAAAATCGCAATATATCACCTTGCTTACAGTATCGCAATATATCAGGATATATCGTATCGTGACCCCTCTGTCATGATATGTATTGTATCGCCAAATTCTTGCCAATCCACAGCCCTACTAATAACATATAGGATTCAGCCCATACCTGTCCAAATCACAGAGATGCCTATTCACATTGGAGTAGCATTATCACAGGGCCTCGGAGTTCAGCGAAATACAGTACGTAATTTGCGGGGGAATTTTTACTTTACAAACTACTGATATGGCCGATTCTCATGGGATTAACAACACAGACAATCTCAGTAATTATTACAAATAGCATGGGGTCCCTAGGGAAAACTAATCCCATCAGAATAGGGCTTAAGACTCATATGTGTCATACATAGTATTGAGATTCAATGATAATTTAGACTTTCAGACGAAATCTGAAACAATTGCTCTTAAAATAGGAAACTTAAGAACGGGCTCCACCAGTTGTATATACTGTATATAAACTGTATAAAATAAATTATATATATTTTCATCTCATCAGTCCTGTCAATGTTCAATGTCATGTTCAAACTTTTCTTTAATGATGTAGCTGATGTCACACAAGTCCTTTTCTAGTTGTTTTTACATTTTTTAAACAATATCAGACATGCATACTGTAAGATAATGTGTGTATAAATAATGTCCTACAAGATCAAACTGCTGGTTGTGTGTTCAGATGAGAGCGGACAGCAGGGTACTCACACTTTGAGGATCGTCTTCCCAGGTGCTCATTATCAACAGTGTCACTGGACCACTCCACTTTCTTCTCAGTCTTCCTCTTCCTCAACTTGATCGTCAAACTTCGTCCTTCCTGTGAAACAATTTGATGTTGAGTATTTACAGCAGGGCTATTCAACTGCTCCGGGGGCCACAGTTACTGCAGACCAACAGCTGAGGGGCCCAACATCCAGCAAGTTATTATGTAAATAAACCAAGTATTACAAAGATCTGTTACCTTTGAAATAGTTTATTTTGCTACATTTAATCATAAATACAGCATACAGAACCTTATAAAAGTAGTGATAATAAAACTATATCAAAAACAAAAAGAACACATTCTGCCTCCTATTTAACACAAATATTCAATTCAAATTCAAAAATACTTTATTGATCCCAGAGGGAAATTAGGTATTAGGTAATATTTGGATATCTCTGACTTGACAAATATTTAAACCAATTTTATTTTCACTTTCATCATTTTACCTTCCACTGCTTGTAGTCAGTGTGCATTGCCAATGCACACTATTGTGATTCGTTCCCCATCCAAGTCATCCTCTATTTCGGCACGCTTCTCCTCCTACATACTTTGTCCTAGAGCTGCCATTGTATTTTGTATCTTTTAAGCTGATGTGCCAAATGCAGGTTATGCTTTTTTGGTGCCTGTATAACTTATAGTTTTTGAAATATTAATATTTAAACTTTATTAATAGGTGTCAATACAGCCTGTATTGGTCAAATACTGCCCCAGATTTATGTGCTCAGCTTGGTACTGCACCATACTTTAATCATATTTAAACTCAGTATTTCAGTGATATACAATACTAATTTCTTTGCATTTTAATGTTTTATTATAATATTTTCTTGTAAGCATTTACATCTCATATAACATTGCTTTATTGTTGTAATATATTGCAGTTTTGTGTCAACAATCGTCATTGGCAATGTTGCCTCTTTCTACACACAGAAAAAAAAAAAAACACAGACTGTGCTTTCATAGCTCCAATGGTCTCATGTTTACTGCCATGGGCTTTCATGTGGGAGATCAGTTTTCAAAACCCAGCGACAGTAATTTTAACTAAAATTCTCTTCAAACTTCATATTGTCACACAATTACCCTGATTACAAACACCTGCTGACTGCACAAGCACAAGCTGGTATAGAAAACACATTTGAACTAGGTCACAGATCATCCTGCAAGTCCACTGCTGCAGGTAAAGACATGCTACATGGCAATGCACACTTGTTTTTACATCGTAAAAAAACCCATGTCTAGTTTTAACTGTCTTGAGTGTGCATAGAAATGTGTATCAGTTTCTAGATCCTGACGTATCTGTAGATACCAAACATGTCTATGTTTAACTAAAAGAACTTAAGGGTAATTAAAGTAGAAAACCGGGGGTTTGAGCTTAAGAGATGAATGAACCAATTGACGGGCCAAACTTTGGTCACTTGCGGGCCAGATGTGGCCTGTGGGCCACCAGTTGAATAGTCCTGACTTACAGGAATCTTGGTCAGGTGTTCAAATATGTCTGAGTACAAGTGTTGCTGTATTCATTTAACTGAAAATAACCATCAAAATCATAAAAACGCAGCTTTCAAACAACAAAATGCAACGTAAATCAGTTTCCTCGTTTCGACCAGATTCCATTCGTCAACGTGTCTGAGACCTGACAGAACAAGTGTTCACCAGGCCAGCTTAAAACACAGAATATTGGCATGTAGGCAAATCAGTACAATACAGCAGGTATAAGGGAGGGTTAGGGACTGAGGGAAGAAGCTTTGTTGTGACTGCAGGACCTTCAGTCCATGAGCTGGGGGGTCTATCACAAAGTTCTTTGCTCTGCTTTTAAATTTGAGCAACGTTTCACAGCTTAACAGTGTAGCTTTACTATTTAGATACAATTAATAAAAAACAAATTCTAAGCCAGTGGTTCCCAAAGTTGGAGTCGGGTCCTGAAACATAAAGGTGGGGTCCTGAAAAGATTTTCTGAATTAGTTACACAAAAAAAGGAGAACTAAAAATTTTTATGCTTTTGTTGTTACAAAAGACTGAGTAAGGTACTCACCTTACTCTTTTGTAAGGTTAGTACCTTACAAAATTTTAATTTAGTAAAAAAAAAAAATTTTAGTTCTCCTAAAAGTTTTAGCTATTTTTGTCCAATGTATTTACATTGGACAAAAATAGCTTAATGAATATTGTTACTGTGTCCTTGTTTATCTGATGTGAAAACAGTGTTTATTAACCAACAACAGCTGGGGTCTCAGGTCTCTGGTGCTGGTATTTTGTGAGTCAAAAGCTGAAAAGTTTGGGAACCACTGTTCTAAGCCAGGATTTTAAAATCACAACACTACTCTTCAACATGTTGTAGATCAGTGGTTCCCAACCCTAGACCTCAAGAACCCCTACCCAGCATGTTTTACTTGTTCCCTGCTGTTCAGCAGGTCTTCAGAAGATTAATCACTCATTCATTCAAACCAGGTGTGTCAAGACAGGGAAACATCTAAAAATCACTGCTTTAAATGTTGACCAACAGCTCAAGAGCTTCTCTGTGCTTGATGAGACTATTTCTAATTATAATATTGACTCAGTTTTATGTTTTTTTAGTTTTGCTTCTGGAAGCCATTGATTCTTTGCCATTTATTTGTAAATAATAAATCAGATAAGTATTAAAGCAGTGATTCTCAACCCTGGTCCACAAGGACTTCTTTCCTGCATGTTTATATGTTTCCCTGATTTGACACACCTGGTATGAATGAATGAGTAGGGCTGTGCATTGGCAAGAATTTGGCGATACGATACATATCATGACAGAGGGGTCAGGATACGATATATCCCGATATATTGCGATACTATAAGCAAGGTGACATATTGTGATTTTTTTGTCCAAAAATCCTATTAAATAAAAACTTCTTACTGGAAAAAAAATGAAAAACCAAAATTCATTGTCTCAGAAAATTCTAATATTACATAGACATGCTTTTGATACTGTACATTTAGCTGTGTTCTGCTT
>NW_013954210.1:8919-12046 GCF_001266775.1 Austrofundulus limnaeus
AGATGGTAATTACCTGTATAATAAGTAGAAGTAGGTCCTCTGGAAGAACCCATCCAGAGGACCTAGTTGACCTGTCAGAATTTGACATTAGTAATTAGAATTTGCCTATTTTCAGTGCAAAACGATCACAGCAGACTATTAACTGTAAAGTATCACAGCACWGACAAGAAACACAGATGTGCAATTACAGCAGAATAATTTTTAAGGTTAAAATGGGTAATYTTGCTCAGATGAGTATTGACWYTGAACATYCGCATCCTGARGCTCTCCTCCGCAGGCGTGAAGGTCACCCTCTCGGCCCTGATCGATGGGAAGAACGTGAACGGCGGCGGGCACAAGGTGGGCATGGGCTTCGAGCTGGAGGCGTAAGAGATCCGTCGGGACTGACGGGACGAGAGGAAGCGATACGGAAGATGAAGCAGCTCAAATGTGAAGACACTTCAACGGTCCACTCAGCAACACGTCAAACACACACACGGTCTAGTCCAGCTATCTTTATGCCCATCACAGACTCACTAATGGTATTTTCCCCCCTTAGGTCCCCCATAAGTACCAGTTGGTCCCCATAAGTAGGGGTGTAAGCTAAAAGTCACCCCCACATAGTAGGGATTACCCTATAATACCCACCCACACACTCTTTGGCCTTAAACCTGAAACTCCATCAGAGACCTACAGTACTGTAATATTCACCTGAAACAAGACTTAGTTTTATAATTTACACTTTGTACAGTTCTCACAGCAAACCCGTATTCATGTTTTACAGAAAAAAAATAAAGTCTCTAATATTGTGCTACTTTTAAACAGAAAAAGAGCACTTTTGTTGAAGCATGTGTGTTTCAGACATTTCTGTGTTTATCCAGAAATCCTGAGAAGCACTGTTTGGTTTTGGTTGTCAGGTCAGTAAAGTTAAGCTCTGGATTTATTTTAGATCCTGGTAGGATTATTACAGGATGCTTGTTCAGGAATGTCATTTCGATGCATGCTTTTAAGGCTGAAGAGTTGATATTTTCTGTGCTCGCTGTCATTATGAGGCAGCGACAAGGATGCAATAAAGGCTGGATGGTTTTAAAAAATAAAACCTGCATCAGTCTGAGTGGACCGACTGATTCCACTGTTTCACCTCAGCATCAAACTGTAAAGGAAATCTGCTGCCTAAATGTTTAATTTTCAGGGTCTGTTTGGTCACAAGCGAAGGAGCAGATTATATTATTATAATTAGGACGTCACATCTCATGTTTTGTGCCCTGAATCTGTTCAGCCTTTGTCACTACATTTAACACCTATGCTGTGCGTGTATAGCAAATGTAGTCAACAGCTAGGACCTGAAAATAATTTTGATTAAAGAATGTTAAACACAATGAGCTGGATGGCTTTATTTTTATTTGATGACACAATGATAGAAAAAGAGCCCGAGCCTGTGAAATAATGGAAATGATCAAAACAAACACCCGTTACACAAGTTAAAAAAATGGTACAAAATTAGTTTTACAAATTGTCAAAAAAATCAATTTTCTGATGTTATTAAAACCTAACATCAGAACATCTGTACAARACACAAGACAACATTACTTTATACTACCTATTTACAGCACTTCCTGAGGGGTGAACGTTGTAAAAAAGGCATCTTATTGCTGCAACAGTATGACACACAGTATGTACAGAAACACACTGATTTATGTATTCATCAAGATTTAAAAGGTACTCAGAGCAATGATTGTCAAAAAGATCAGTTCTAGATAATGTTTTTCTTATATTGATGGTTAATGTGTCCAAAAATCTGAACAACTGCCAACTACCTCATGTGTTTGCCAACAAAAACAGCCGAAGTGGCTGAAAATAAGTCAGCGGTGACGTCCCATCATGGAGAACTTGTGTACTGGCACAATTTATACTCAGACTCGTGGAGTAACATATGCTATAAGCTTTCTGAGTGCTTTGTTTACATTGAGTGTGGACCCACATTTCAGAGTAAAACTAGCATATTGCACAATCTGAATCAGTTCAGGATGTTTGATTTCATGAGTACCTTATTGGAAATATTAAGCTAAAAAATATTTTTAAACGTTTTCAAAGTCGATTCTAAAGCGTTGTTGGAATCCATTAAGTTTACAAGAAAAACTCATTTTCATGGGCTGAAATCCAATTGGACATCTGGCTCAAAAGCTGTTTATTGAAAAAGCAATGCTTCTTTTTTCTTAAATCAACCTAAATGTCTTCTTTTTACTACAAGTCTGGTCTTTTATTTGGATATAAACTAATCGAAGATCATCTCCAAACTTCAAAAATAAAACAAATCAATTAAAAAGACGGTTGGAATTTGAACTGTTTGGTAAAAGAATCATCTTTAAAGTCAAACAGGAGTCTTAAAAAGTTCACACACTCCTGTTGTTCAACGTCACGTCCACACAGAGGCAGTACAGCACCGAGTTCAGGAGAGGTCGCTGGAGAAGTTCTGGTCTCCACGCAGCCACGTCCACTCCCTCAGCATCTGGAAGAAGAGCGCGCCGTTTTAAACACTTCATTTGCTACAGCGGGCCTCAGCGTGTGGAGCACGAACCTCCATARTGCTCTCTGATTCCTGGATGGTGTCGTGCAACAAGCTCTGGAGGCGACTCTCAAACGCCCTGCTCTCCTCCACGAGGGACTCGTCGCTGCGGACACAGACAGGATGAGTCATGCAGATGTTACTTTTTTCAGAATATTCTCATTTTTTAAAATTATCTTTAACCAGCCAACTCCTGAGAGGTGACCTGAGAGTCACATCAGTAGGAGGACCTACAGCTTGGCTAAACTGCATATTCACACTGACGTATGCAGATAAAAAGGGTTCAGACCTCCTCTGCAGTCTGAATGTGCTTTCAGGCCATTCAGGAACTGTATTCAGTGCTATCTGATTACTTCAAATACATAAAATAAAAATGTTTTAAAAGGGATCCCTGATTAGTTTTAACATTAAACTTTATTTGATAAACATTTATTTTAACTGTAAAACAAATACTGTAAAAATACTGTAGGCTGTTTAGTTTTGTAAATTTTTAAATATATATTTTAACATGACGGAGCCATTTTATTTACATGCAAAGCATTCTGGGTAAATGATGACATGAATAGGTCGTCGGTGCGAGGC
>NW_013954210.1:12056-15797 GCF_001266775.1 Austrofundulus limnaeus
GCCTCGCACCGACGACCTATTCATGTCATCATTTACCCAGAATGCTTTGCATGTAAATAAAATGGCTCCGTCATGTTAAAATATATTTTTAAAAATTCACTAAACTGAACAGCCTGCAGTATTTTTACAGTATTTATTTTACTGTTAAAATGTATGTTTATCAAATAAAGTCTAATGTTACAACTAATCGTGGATCCCTGTAAACAACAGGTCTGAGCGATCTTGTTTTTTGTGTTTAAGTGAACTCAACTGTTGTAGGCTGGGTCTGGGGGTCAGCAGCGGGGGCACTGATGAAGGGGTTCGTAATCCATCAGGACTTCCACTCACAGGGCTTCGAACTTTGCTCTGCATGAAACAAGATGACTCGCTTTACTCTTGTTTGTTCACACAGGTTACAGCGTGTGCACCATGTGGACATTCTATAAAATGCTCATTTTAAAATTGACTGAATGGACATTAATTGTATTTTTTTAATCAACGGAGTGCAGAATGTATATTTAAACATGGAGCTCAAACGAGAGASTCTGAACAGCTCGTGTTTCCTCACACAGGCGACTTTGAGCAGGTTCCACAGCTCCCTCTGCCGTCTCTCCTGCAAACTCATCAGGACTTGTTCGCTCTCGGCCATRTTCAGGACCACGCCCTCCACCTTGGGCAGCAGCTCCATCACGCGCTGACGACACAGCGCCGTCTTACTGAGGACACGCATTACAAGAAACAATTATGAAGGAAAATCTGCAACTGGATTGTGCATCGAGAAACAAAACGAGATGTGACTGAGTAGGTTGGTTTATTAAATACATGATTGTTAACAGATTTTTTTTATAAACTTACTGTAAGGTATGTGTGTCTAGTGGTACCTGAGGTGTGTGTAGAAATCTTTGAGCTTCCTCTCGTAGAACTGCACYCTCTGAAACACCAGACGCACCACCTCCTGACTGTCTCCTGGACACCTTTGGTCTGAAGAAGAGAAACCAGAGGCACATGAGGTTTTTTTCCCTCCATGCGAGACACCACAAGAAACAAATAGTAAAAAGCCCAAACCTCGAGGTTTCTCCCTGAGTTTGCGGAACAGCTCCATGGCTTTTCCTTCACTGAGGATCAAAAAAAAAAAAAAAAAGTGAGCCGAGCCTGAGCTCAAAGAGAATTACTTCTTTTAATGTAACTTACAGGGTGTCCAAGGCCTCTCCGCTCCTAAACGGCTGCCTCTGCACATCCACGATGTCTGGCTGCAGCTTCATCATCTCCTCTTCCAGTTCACTCACCTTGGGCTTGACACACACGCAGACATTTTAATCTATTTTATAAGAAACGTCTTAAATAAAAGCACAAACTCAGGCCTACCTGACCACAGCTGATAGCAGTTTGCTCCATTTCCCTCCACACACCCAGAAGTTTCTCTGAAGCTGAAACATTAAAAGACATTAATCTTCACAGACACTTGTGTAGTTCTGACTGAGCTGCCTAGCTGTGAAACTCTCTGCCTCATCACCAGTGGTGGGCAGCACTAATCCAAAATTTAGCTCCGCAATTTATAAAGCGCTTATGAAAATATTTAGGTCCGCAACTTCAAAAGCGCTTATGCCATAGAAAAACTAGCGGAAGCTAATTTTAAAGTGCAAGTTCAATTTGACACTTACTAGCTGGAAACTATTCATGTAAAATATATGCACAACACTTCCAACAAGTGGTGTATAAACTCTTTTACAACTTAATTCTACAACCACCGATTGCTGGGGATGTGATTTCCTGAAACAGACCTTTAGCTCCTGGCGTAAAAATTAAAACGTTGTTGAGGCTTGCTAGTTCGGCTGATTCTTTAAAACGTTGTTGAGGATTGCTAGTTCGGCTGCTTCTTTGTCTTTTTCTTTTGTTGGTTGTAGATTTTTCATTAAAGAAGCATCAATAAAGTAATTTTAAAACTATTTATTGAAAAACTAAAGCGATGCATTCTGGGTACATGACGGATTTGATTTGTGATGGGAAACGAAAGCACAGAGTACAGGAAACTATCTTATCTTCAAAATAAGAGCTTAGATTTTAAAGTTTTCCATGTAGTTGCCCAGTTGACCACTAGATGTCAGTCTTCGTCAGCATAAKATCTMTAAATAATTTCTGAGTCTCTAACCCCGTTGGCCGATTGCTTCGACCAATTACGTCAAGTATTGAGCTRCAGCGTTTAAACTTTTTTTTTAAAGGAGCTCTGATTGTATAGCAAAATAAATCAATACATACAAAATTTWATTATGGATTACAAACGTTAACTGTTTTTGCTATTACCTTCCTGCTACGTAAGCAAACACAAAGCATTGTGGGAAATGAGAACCGTGACCGAATGCAACAGTCAGCAAGGATGTATACCTTTCCAATAAGTGTGTTTATCTGGGAGGGGTGGTGTTGGATAGACCACGTGTGTAGTGATTCATTGACAGCCATACCTTCCGCTGCTCAAGTTAATGACGACTGGTAGATAATTAGTTATTAGCGGAACTGCATTTTAATTTTAGAAAGTGCAAATCCACTTATGAATTATAAAAATTAGTAAGACTGCTAAAGCGCAAACGAAATATTTAGGTCCGCAATTAGCGGATTTGTGCTTTAGCYGGCTGGTGCCCACCACTGCTCATCACGCACCGATCCCCGTGGCCGTCTGCTCCTGATATTTGTCCATGTCGATGTGAAGGCTGGTGGTGAAGAAGTCCAGCTTGGCTATGAGCCGTTGGTACATGGACACCATCTCGTTCTTCTGTTTGGACAGTGAAGAGTTGTGCCTCAGCAAGCTCATGCTGAAAGAAAGAGGGGGAAAAGCTCTTTGTTAGTTTCCATCAAACAGACACGTGTGGACGGAGTCAGTGTGAGCTTTGATCCTACATGGCAGCTTTCTGGCCTTGCTGCAGTCGCTGCCAGTCTTCCTTCAGYGAGCGGATGGTGTGCCACGCCTGGCCACAAGTCCTCCTCAGATGGCTGTAAGGCAGGACATGCTTTGGGTCGGCTTCTGTGGGAAAACGGACAGAAACAAAGCGGGAAATGACGAGAAATGTTGTGAAATGATGACGTTGTAGTTGTTTCYGTCACATGAAATTTTAGCTCAGTATCTATAAAACTGACACGGTTTTAGCCGTTTTTGTATTGTCTAATGTTGAATAACTGTGGTGGCCATCTTTTTATATATATTTATTAAGTTTTCATAATACAGCTGTAGTGGTCACCTAGGGGTGGAATAAACAGTTCCACCTGTCTTTGACCTTGGTCTCAGAAGGCCTCCTTTAAAGAGACAGAACTCTGTTCATTTCAAGCCATAACAGGTTTTCTTAAAGGGATCCCTGATTAGTTGTAACATTAGACTTTATTTGATAAACATTTATTTTAACTGTAAAATAAAGACAGTAAAAATACTGTGGGATGTTTAGTTTTGTAATTTTTTTAAAATATATTTTAACACAGACGGAGCCATTTTATTTACACACAAAGCATTCTGGGTAAATGATGACGTGGATAGGTCCTCGGTGTGAGCGAGCTATATCCACCCTGAAGGTTAATCTTGGACAATATCTGACGAATGGCTCTTTTAAATGAGAACATAGAAATGACTCAGCCTGTAACTGAAAATATGGATGGAGGACCTCAGTTTAGCTTGTTAGTTTGTTGCGCTAGCGCCGACCTAATACATACAGTATATAGCGCTAACGCTAAAGCTAACAGGCTAAGCTGAGGTTCTTCTTCCATGAAGCAGCTCTGTTG
>NW_013954210.1:15807-19425 GCF_001266775.1 Austrofundulus limnaeus
AAAACATACAATAACTAAAGATAAAATATAAACAAGTCAGGGCAATTATCTAAATAACTGGTTACAGTGCACTGGTTACCATTTACTCTTTAGGATTGTACTATCTGTCTCTAAAGGCACGGGTGGCATACTAAGAGGTTGAAGGAGCATCGGGATCAGACTTGGACTGAGAAAGATGGTCCAAAAACGGCTGCCAGATACTACAGAACTTATTAGTGGAGCCCACAACATCATACCGCAATTTCTCCAATTGAAGAATCTCAGTAAAATCACTTCACCCCATTTTGAACTGAGGAAGCTTTTCAGTTTTCCACAATCTTAATATTATTTTCTAAGCAATTACCATTCCATACCCCACAGTCGTTTGCATAGAAATGCTGTGGTTCCTAAGTGAAGGAGAATATCCAAACAATGCAATCTGGGCATCTGGAACCAGCTTGCATTTATACACCTCAAAAAAACTGGTTGAAAATATCACACCAATACTGGAAGAGTTTGGGGCATGACCAGAACAGATGTGACAGGGAGCCAACAGCGGACTTACGTTTATCACATTTTGAAGATATTGATGGGATGTGGTGGCCATCTTGAATTGGACTGACCCAAACAGTTACTGTTCATTTAATGACTGTTACCTAAAGGTTTCATTAAAATTCATTCAATGGTTCATATTTTAAAACATACAAATACACACATATACAGACAAAAAAACAACAACAATTGTCTGCCTTTGCCTTTTGGTATCAGGTGATTTTTGCCTTGGATATTTTTTCAGCTCCCAGACGTAAGCATGAAAAAAACATTTAAAAAACAACTTACGGACAAAGCGAATGTTTTCAGGAAGTGTTCGAGGAGCAAACTGGGGTTCATAAGTGCAAGAGGAGCAYTCAAACAGGAAGACCAGGGGCAGATCTGTTCGACGCCCATCCACCTCCTACAGACACAGATTAAACTGCCTTTGTGACTCACATCCAGAAGGTAAATATTTAGACAGATGTTTACGGGGTGACCYTGAGGCAGGATTACTGAGTAATCGACGGCGCACTGCGTGGCCACAGCGTGAGGCTCCAGGGCTAACCCCGCCTCCAGCAGCAGCTCCTGGTTGGCTGCAGGGATGTTGGTGTCTTTTTCTATTCTCAGCTGCAGGTCGGCCACCGTCTCATCCTCTGTTACCACGTAGGTCAGGATTTTAGCAGACATCATGTTCAGGACATGAACCAGCTGAGAGAAGGGAGAGAGAACAGGAAGCGTGAGGTCGGAGCAGTTTTACGCCTTCTTCTTAAAAACCATATCACGTGCGACCTTTTAATATTCCATCAAACTTTTAAGTTTAAAAAGTTTAACCCTTTAAAAAACTCAAACTAGAGAACGGGTATTTTCTAATTTTGAATGCTGAGCGCTAAACAAAATTTTTTGAAGCTGAAAGTTTAAGTTAAAACAAGGAAAACACAAGTGAAAAGTAGCACGAGATTAGCCAATGGTACCAAAATGCTTGCTAAATAAGGTGAAAGCCTAGTTTTAAACTGAAATTAGAATAGCAGTAGCTAAAAGTATCAAAATATATATAGATATGTTAAGGGTTTTTATTTTTGTTTTTATTTACATTTTAAATTTTTGAAATTATGATTGTATGTATGTACTTTTGTATGAATGTGTTTTACTGCACGTCTGGAGAGCCAAAAGAAAATTTCCACCTTGGTGGACAATAAAGGTTTATCTTATCTTATCTCATTTCATCTTAAGCTAAAAACTAAATGCTCCATATAYCAAAGGTTAGCTTATAGCTAAAATTAGGAAGAGTAGCAAAAAGTAACAAAAATATAGCCAGCATACTGAAGCAGATTTTAAAGAGAAACATTTTTGAAAAGTTATTGTTGTATGTATATGAGGGAATAAGAGTTAAATACATTGAAAAGTATAAAATTTACAAAAACTAAAATTCGTAGCACCCATCTCCTGAATGAACTGGACTATTTGCTACTTTAATATAATATTATATACAAAAAAAAATACAGGACAAAGTTTGCAGGAGTAGTTCGGTTTCAAAAGGAAACCACCATTCACATGCTAAATTGGTTTAATGCACAATAAGGTACTTTAAAATAATCATATTTTGACTCAAATGATCGTATGTGTGGAGTTTTTCCCGTTAACCTTGAGCTGCAGTATGAAGTCCAGCTGGGAGAAGCAGTCTCCGGGCGTAGCGTTGCTGTCTTTGCCCCTTTCCTTAGGGGACCACTTCAACATCAGCTGCAGCCACCTCTCCAACCTTTCTAACAAAAGACTGACAACKAGCAGTTATCGCATTAGATAATGAGCACGTTGCAGACGTGTTTGTGTGTCAGTTGCATGTAAAATCACCTGTTGAGGTTGTTGGGCTGGGGCAGATGTTTGGAGAAACGAACTTCTCCGGAGGGATCCTCGTAAACAACAATATCATTGTCCTGCTTCAGCCTGACTTTATTGTGCCTATAACGACACATTAAAAAATCCTTTTAAGTTGGTTGTTTTCATGTCCTCTTAGCAGTGACATATTATCTCTATGTTCTCCTGTAATGATAAGGAGGTATGTACTCCTGCGTTTAAATTAAGTCCCCAGACTCCCATCGCAGGCAGGAGGAATTAGGGAGAGGCATTAATGTTGGCCCAGTCCACATATCCTCCAATTCTTTGGAAACTGATGTTTATTTACATTAAACGTGAGCTCAAGTCCAATAATCATGTAAAAATATTTACCTTCAAATCAAGTTTATCAGGGTTAACACAAGAAAATATTGCTCTGCTAAGTGATTTCTGACTGTAGCGGAATCYTGACAAAAAGGGGAAGGTAGTACAAAAGTTAAAGTTTCCTATTACTTTTGGACTCTAGATCATTGTATTTGTTTAGGGAAAAAAATATAAATATGTGAAACAAAAGCTCAGTATGTGTTGTCTCCCTATGGTTTTTATTAAAAATGTTTCTTAAATGAAGTTAAAGCAAACAGATAATCAATAAATAAATCAATAAATAAATAAGCTGAATTTCTGTCAACCAGCCCTACCAGGGAACAGGCTGCCATGTTGGCAGGAAAGGACGAAATCCTGTGATGCACTCAAACACCAACGTGCCGAAACTCCAGTAGTCCACAGTGACGGTGTACTTCTGCCTCTCTATGAGCTCTGGAGCCTGGGAGCAGATAAGGAGACGTCGAGCTCAGTGTTAAAGTGTTCGGAGGAAATCAGGTGTGGACATGTTCACTTTAATCACTTACTAAGTACTGTAGAGTTCCCACAAATGATGTGCAAAGACTGCTTTGGTCCAACTCCTTGGCATAACCCAGATCTATGATCTTATGGATGAGCTGAGATTATAAAAACAAACAAAAACAAGTTTTAAGAGACTGAAAATAAGTCAGTCATTACATGTATCTAACCCCAACCTAATACATCAATCATGTGACTCATGCATCCACAATGTTGTCACTGGATTAAGCTGAGTGCTTTGTTTACATTGAATGCATACCTGCATTTCAGAACTGCAACTAACTTTTTCAAACTGCACCATTTAATATACTGTAGTTCAGTATAAAACTTCATGTTTGTTTCATACTTAACACAAATATATTTCTAGATATTATG
>NW_013954210.1:19435-31250 GCF_001266775.1 Austrofundulus limnaeus
AATTTAGAAAATTGTGCAATTGCTTTTTAACTAAACACGTTGAAATTTTTTTTAAGGTTTTTGTTCATTTTGGGTTGTAAACGAAGTACTACAGTCACTGTAATTTGGCTTTTACTTTGATTAGCCAACAAGCATTGTCATCACAATTAAAAGTTTTAAAAGTAAAAAAAAAGACCTCTGGCCGTAACTGTTTTTAAAAATTGGTAATATCAGTTGTCCTTTTGTAACAGATCTAGTTGAATGACCACTTCCAGAATTTGATTTGGGCAACAATGCACAGAGAGTTCCATAATTGGCACCTTGGAAGATCTGAAAATATAAATTAATACCTCTATACAAAACATAATTCTGAAAAGTCAAGGCATCAGACAATGAAAGAACTGTACAGTGATGAGTCCAACCAGGAAGTTTTTTATGAATTTTGTAGGCCCTGTTGTAGAGCCTAACTAACATTAACTGTCGACTGTGGATTCATATCAGCTGTGTGTCAAACACAAATATACTGTATTTCCTAAAATAATAATTTCACCTCACAAACTTATAATTCAGGATTCATGGCACATTCAGTTTATTTCTTGTATTCAAGAAACACACGTGTTTAAACCAAACTGTAAATTTAAACCCATGAAGTTTGTTGGGCTCAGTTTCAATAAACCCAGGTTATAAACATGAATATAACCTCTTTAACAAGTCTGGCCACAGTTTATAACATTTTCCTGTTTTCTTTGCTGGGCCGGAGTATGACATGCAATCATTTGTTGCATAATAGAGAAAATGAGGAGCGAGGCCTTCACACTGACTGAGTTTAAATGCAGAGTTTTAAACTCAAATGGAGCAGCAGACATTTATAATCAAAATGTTTGTCAACTAAAACCAAACAGGTAGACAACACCAAGATATTATGGCTAACCACAAGGAGCAACTATGATCTAGAGAAGTAAGGCACAATAAATACTAGGTGATTACTGAATGAATGCAGCTGGGTGATCGCAAAGAAAAGCAGGTGTGTGTCAGAGCAGCAACAAGGAAGCTGGGGTAAAATAGCYGCTATGAAAAAAAACTTTAAAAAAAGGCTAACAAAATAGGTAACAGTTGAGAAAATCTAACAAAGCTCAATGAATCCATCCTGAAAAGAATATCCACATTTCAAACCATGAAGGTTTTCCAAATTAAATATTCCAAAAAAGCATAAACATGTGGTTGAATATTGTTTTGTTTTTTTCCTTTAGTAACCCACACAGAGCAAAGGCCTCTTTGTTGTGGCTTGTGTTTCAAAACTCACCCTCTTCTCTCCCTGCTGCAGCACAATGTTTTCTGGTTTCAGGTCTCTGTGGATGATCCTCTTGCTGTGGAGGTAGGTTAAAGCTGAGGCTAAAAGATCGAAAAGAAGAGGCAGAGGTGGTTTGGTAGTTAAAGGTTTTAAAAAGATGAGGATTGCTCTAATTCTGAGCAAGTTTATGTAAAAAAAAAAAGCCATTTCAAAATTACTGATCAACCCTAAATCATGGCTTTAGTCCTGCAGAATTCCCTCAGACCTAATTTTGATGGCCATGTTTAGGTAGTTTTGATATCTAAAATGTAAAAACAAGAAGGCATGTTTTGTTCAGACAAAATGATGTAATTCATAAAACATTTGTATTTGTGACCTACTTTCTTATTTTGTGTTATAAATTAAAAAAACAGTTGTGTGTAAACAGAAACTCTGAAGTCACCTTGTTTGTGCGTCAGAGGGTTACTAATGTTTGTCTCCTGGTAAAAACCATTCAGCCGAGGGGTTTTTGTTACYTTTGGTGACCTGAATGAGTGTCTGAGCTTGTGGGTGTGGGCCGAGTTGGTGCCCTCACTCATGACAGTTAAAGAGGGATCTGCCGTTATCAGGAAATGTTCACCAGCTCACGTCAGGAAAAGGAGTTTCTGTGTGTGCAAACCGATCTTTCCTCACATATTTAAACACGTTCTGATCCACACCACATGTCGCTTTCTTCCAACTTGTTGGAATATGGGAGGCACGGTCTGTGCGGTCATATTAATTTACGACAACGTGAGTGTGTGACCCTTGACGTAAACCTCAGTGTGAGTGGGAGCGGTCGCTGTCGTGACTAAGCAGCTGAGGGTTTCGGGTCACGGATGACKTCATGTTATTCTTCACCCGGAAACTTTCCTCCTTACTACAGAAAACTAATCACTGTGCCAGCTCACCTTTTAATTAGTTCAATCATTATTTTTTACACAAGTAATCTGACACGGTTATGATAAGTCACGTTGAAGATGTATTTTTTGGACCAAATACTCACAAATGTCACATAAGAGAATCAGAACGGAGCCTTCCCTCATTCCACAGCAGTTCTCCAGGACGTTCAGATACTGCAGAGAGCACAAACACACAGCATCGAGAAAGCAACACAAGTCACCGAGGTTTATTTTTCTGCTTTTTACTGATGTTTTTAACTTAGCTTTTTCTCTGGAAAAACTACTTTCAGTATAGTTACTCAGAAAGGAAATCAGATGAGGCACAACTTGAAGCACAAACATAAACTTTAAACAAAAAGTAAGGAAGTTTATGTTTGGTAGATTATCTTTGTTTGAACAGTGATTCTGGGAAATAAATCTTTTACCAGGTGCCTGATTGGCATTTGGCAATTGTTTCATGTGCACCACCCACATACTCATCTCTACTGCTCATCCCATAAATGCATGTTCCTTATAAATGTGGCATAATTTAAAAGGGAAAAGAACAGGCTTTCCTACGGCATAAGATTGACTGTCAAGAAGCATTGTTACAACAAAGAAATAATCTACCAAACACAAATGTCCTTACTTTTTTGCTAACAATATATTATTGGATATTTTCCTCCATGGTGGCAGTTTTAATAATTTTTTTTCTTTCAGTTTTCTAAAATGAAAAGATTTGTATTCAGGTTACTTTTTTAATATTGTCACATTTGTTTAGTACAGAGCAGGGGTCTGCAAGCTTTACAATCAAAAGAGCCATTTCTGCTCCTCGGCTCACTAAAAAAAAAAGTGTCCGGAACCGCAAAACGTGCTACAATTGTGATTATCAACTGGTGGTCCGTGGACCTCTTCGAGTTTGTTTGGACCAGTGGGGAGTGGGGGGGGAGGCACTTAATAAAGCTAAAAATACATATAAAACAAAGAAATTAATCTCATGTTAAGCTTTGGTCAAAGCTTCCTAAAGCCACAGTTTGCAGACCCCTAGTATAAAAGGACCAAAACAACATTTCTACAGATCTGATTATTATTTAAATTTAAAGCAGTCCAATCTGGGGGTAAACATAMCTGGAAACCCTAAATGTTTTTTCTTTTAACCCACCAAAATAAAAGTTGCAAACTTGTGACTCCAACTATTGTAGAATGAAATATGCAAACATTGATAATAAGGCATTTAGAAAAAAAACGTGTTAATTATATTATTTTTCATCCATTTATGACCACTGTTTATATCTGTAACAGTTTAGGCTTAATATGACAGACATTTTACATTTGCTTTAATTTCTCTAAATCTTCCCAAGAACCCCTTAACTTGGTGTTTCACAAACTCATACGATAGTCCCAACACAAACTTTAAAAACACACCTTGGTGTTTCTGGAGATGGAGAACATTAGAATAAAGGTTACGTGTTAATTCAGGGTGATTCAGCTGTTCTGATCTGAACACAAGCTCTCACCTTTCTCAAATCTCCACCCTGACAGTACTCCATGGCCAGCAGAGGCAGATCATTGGTGGCCACCAGTTTCTGCATCCCCTCAGGAACTTCTCGAGCCGCGACCACATTAACATGATCCAACCTGAGTGACCACAAGTCCACAGATATCAGACAGTTTGTCCTAAAATAACATTTCCTGTCAAAAGCTCTCTGTCTTCTTTTAAAACTGAAAAGTTTGGTACCTTAAAATACTTATAATGTTTCATAGTTATTTTATACAATTAAACTTTTGACCTGTTTTTTTTTTACCTGCTCTTTTCTCTCAGTGTTTTCAGGTTCCATTCCTCTTTATTTAATCTCACAGAGATTAAATTAAGAAAAAGGGAACAGAGAGATAAACTCTATCAGATGTACAAGGATATTGTTTTACACTGTAACCATAACACTGAGCTGTGAAATCAGTGTTGTAACAGCTTTATTAGCAGGAAACATGGGTCTAGGCTGAAGTTTTCAGCCATTAAAATGGTTGTTTCTTCACATTTATAGAGTTTTGCTATGTTTTTGAATAATCAAACTAATTTGAAAATAACATACAAATATTTTGCACCTCCAGTTTTCCATCTCATCAAAATCATGAGGAATTTTCCACACATTTGTCCATAAATTCATTTTAAATGAAAAGGCAGAAGCTTGTTCTTGGTATGTAAGTGGTCTTTGAGTGTCATGGTCACACACCTTGGCACCCCTCAGGTTTACGATTTAATCTACGAGCAGTGTTTCCCAAAGTTGGYATCAGGACCCCTCTGTGGGTCATGAAACATCAAGTGAGGGTCCCTAGATGACCCATTTTTACTATAGTTATAAATAAATGAATAAATAAATAAATGAGTAGAAGTAGTATCAGTTATTAGGTTTGTTTACATTGTTTTTATTCCCATGTTTAACAGTTTTTTTTTAGCAAAGTTTGCATAAAGAAACCAGTAACATCTGGACTCAAGTTTCTGCAGCGGTTATTTTGTGGGCCGGAAGCCAAAAAGGTCGAAAACCYCTGATCTAGAGACCACTTTCAAAAATGAAGGTGGACAGACTCAGGCCAAGGCTTGTATTCATCAAACTTCTTKGATTTGAATTTTAGACTTAAGTGCTGAAAKTGTCTTAGATTTACTCCTTAGACTTAAGTGTAAAAYCAAATTAGRAAAATTCTTACGTCTAAGAATCACTCTTARTCTCCTGAAAAGTTAAGACTTCTCCAGAGGACTCTTAAGTGGTTAAGTTTTGCCACTAGGACTCTGAGATGGACTGAAGACAGAGAACAGCTGTCCTCCTCAAGAATCCTCTGCACCACCTCAGAAACTGCACTGAGTGTGATTTTCAGTTACAATACAGAGSAACTAAAATAAGGTGTGGAAAACAGGTTTAGTCATCAATYCAAGAGAAYGAAGGGGGGAAATGATTACCAGTAACGTAATGTTTGACRAAAAGGTGGATATTTCTAGGCYGCTTTTAAAATTGATCAGATTTGAGCAGACGATGCTGTCAAAAGTCTTGATTTGTCTCTTTTTGTCCCCACTGGTGATGGTGGGATTGAACTTTTCTTTTATTCTGTTTTCTTTCTTTAACTCAAACTTCACAAAATCTGGGTTCTCTGACCAGTTAGTTTAGGGAAGAGGGAGGAGGAGGAGGATAGTACAAATAACATTGCCTCAGGCTTTGAGACATAAAAAACAACAAGCTGCAGGTTTTGAAATAATCTGCAAGAGTTTTTTTTATTCATGATGTAAATGAGGAATTTTTATGTAATTTATGACAAATCAGTACAACGTGACTTGTATGAACATTGTGTCAAATGTGAACCTATTTTAGGATTTTCAGTTTTATTTTGACGTTTCTCAGAATATTCTTGAAGATGAAATCTGATGCACTGATTGGTCCATGCCCAGGGTTTTAACGACATCATCCAGGATCAGCTTCGCACCGCAGCAAAGTGTCGTAAATCAGCTCTAAGACTGACACGTAAGAATTACTTTTACGCTTCACTTAAAGTGAGACTGAGACACTTGATAACTGACTTTTACGCTCAGGTTTTAGCTAAGATTTTTTTCACACTTAAGTTCATTCTTAACAGCATTTTAAGAGTAATTRTAAGAAGCTGGATAAATACAAGCCCAGTTTTTTTTAAATAAATAATAATGATCAGAGTGTTTTTTTAAGATATAGACAGGTTTTTAGTTAGAGAGCTCCCTACAGGTGTCAAAATACAACTCTTGAGACAAATCTGAGAAGAGTTTGAAACACCTGCATCYATTTTGTGGCTATTTTGAGAGAAAACCTGTGACTCAGGTAAGAMCTAAAGTTTAGGAGAGAGGAAAGTGTGGCTGCAGAATAAGCAAAAAACTAGAAGTGATCTTATGTGACCCTCTTTTTTTAATCTTTTCTTGTGCACAGAGAATCACACTGGTGTAATAAGACAATAACCTGAAGATTAAAAACAGAGATTACTGCAAAAAAAAAAAAAAAAAAAAACTGAATCAGTAGTGGACACAGACCTAGATAAAAACCCTGTGAAGAATACAAACAGGGTTCCCGGTGCTTTAAGGTGGAGCTCAAATCTTTCTGCCATGAAAAATGCAGCAAGATTCCAAAGAAAGTGTCTGCTAATCTTTGCTACACAAGAAAAACCTGAGGCAAAAACTGCTTGAACAAAAAGTAGTATAAAGTGAAGCTTCTGAATACTGGCCACATTGTAATAAGCTCAGTATTATGCTTTTCAATTGTTAAAGGACAAAAACCTTCCAGCAAAAAAACTTTATAAAGACATTATGGCTAATAAACAAAGTGAGATGTTTTGCTGCGTGCGCCTAAATGTGTGTTAAGAAGCTGTAATTATATAATATTATGTTGCCATGTCCCCTGCCCTGCGGTTGTTCCAGCAGTTAAGCGTGGGTGAACGGGACGGTTGCGGTTCTAACCATGTCTGTTCAAACACAACACGCTTGTTAAAGTAAAATGAAGAAAAATGGTTTTGCATTCATGTTTGCACCATCAAATGGGGGAAACAACACACACACACACTTCGCAGCTCACGAACATCTCAACCCACATGAGCTGGCACACAACTGCAGGAATCTGACACCTAAAAAAACTGTTAACAGATGTGTTTGGGTAAAAAAAAATGAAGAGGCGGAATATTATGCTGCTAGAAATAACCAAAGTCATCAAAATAACCCAAACACACCACACTGCCCTAATTTTTTTAATGTTGGATTTTTACTATTTAAGGAAACGAAACTCGTTTTTGTTTTTGGAGAAAACTGGAGAAACAGACGAGTTCGTAAAAGTCAAATGTCAAACCCATAAACACCAACGTTGTCATGGGTCAAACAAAAACCAGCCTCACAAAACAGAAGGAGCCAAAACAATCAAGGAGTCTATTTTAGCATTTGTTTAAAAAAATACATTCATTTCACTCAAAATATAGAAAAAAAAGAAATTCAAAGATTAAAAACACAAAATTTACACTTAGTTTATGAAAGTTATGCATATTGCTCTTTTTATTTATGATGGTATTTATTATCTTTTTACCTAATGTAATTTTTTTGCTTTTTAACTTCTATTTATTTTTCACATGTATATATATTTTTTTCTCTCATTGCAATTTTTTTTTCCATTTCGGTTTAAACTTTTCTCTGAAGCTTTTGTTTTGTGTCAAGTTAGGACACAGTTTAATTATGATCCCTAAAACTGAGAGTCTGCTGGATATGGAAACTTAACTGCAAAACACAATAAACTTATTTGGAAACTAATTAAATTCGCCACTTAAATCACCAGATTTCTTTAACCCATTCTTCCGTCTGTAAAATGATTGAGCTTTGGTTTAACTCGAGGAGAACACAGACAGAAGAGCTGCTGCTGATTTAAATTAAACTTTGGGTCAATGTGTGCACAACGCCTTTTTGAACTCCATTTTCATGTTCAGACATTTTCACCAGTTCACTAMAAGTGTGGTTGAAATGTCCCAAACTTCAACATTGATTTATTTTTATAAATATACCTGCCTAACAGGAACATTTTCTGCCTTGTGTTCATAAACAGATTTTGTGAACATTCAAGGTAAAATAATTGTTCGATTCAGTAACCTTGAATGGTTGAAAGAAAACGCCAGAGTTATAAGACTGGACTAAATGGATACTAGGAAAAGCAAAGAGATGCAAGCATTTGAAACTGACCTCTTCATGATCTGGATCTCCAGAGACCATCGCTCCTTGTTTCTCTCGCTCAGCTCCTGACGACATTGCTTTATGGCAATCTGCTCCTCTGTGTCCTAAAAAACCCACAACAGGCTTAGTTTTTCATCATTTCTCACAGCTTCTGTTGACATACATTTATAAAGGACCATTCTAGAATAATAATAATAATAACGTAAAAACAAATCAAAGCATCTAAAACAAGTCAGTGTAAAATACATCAAAAACTGGCTAGAGTTCAGAGATGTGACAAAACAAAATGCTTTAACAAGAATAAATCCAAAAGTCTAACAAGGCAGGAAATTAAAATTTGGGAATCCAAAACCAGAAACCAGAGAAAGAAAAACCAACAATAGCTCAAGAAGGGAGCAAACGTCACAAAAGGAAACCTGGTAAAAACTGGACAATAAATTCAAAGTAGACTGAGTTTCAAAATAGTCTGTACACTGTAGACTGAGAGACCAGCCTAACGAACAACAGGTGTGCTAATGAGTAAATCAGACCAGGTGTGTGAGAGGAGCAGCGAGAAAGAGCTGAAACAGAAAACTGTAGCGCTACGACAGCTTCAAAAATGTTTAGTTTTAAAACCTTAACAAAAAAAAACTTTTTTACCAAGTTGGTTTTAGTAATAACTTTAATTTGCTCTAGACAGTAAATTTGATTTCCTAAAATAATTTCTGCAAGCTAGCTGACTAACAGTAGTTAGCACAAGCTAGCTAGAAACTACCCAAGTTGTAATTACCTAATAACCCAGAATACACAGTATATTTAATTTATTTATTTTTCTTATTAATGAACATTAATACAGAAAAAGGCACAAGGTGCATTTCAAAAGCAAATATTTCAAATAATAAAAAAAATGGGTGCACCAAGGAGGATAGATTAAAAAAAATTGAAAGTAAAAGAATTGAACGTTAACATAAAGTGRTAGAGTTTAGATACTAAATCATACTCTTCAATAAAGAGCACAGGTTGTGAGCATAGTATGCATCATTTTAAGAGAATTGCAATACAAAGTAAAGTCATTATGAAAAAAAAAAACTGATATTCGGTTTAATTTTAAAATAATCCAGATTATGTGTTGTCCTTTTTACCTCCATTGGTAACTGTAATTCAAACGAGTCATTTTAACCAAACTTAGGTAGAAAACTTGACCCGACAAACCGTGTAATACTGAAAACCCTGCTCAGTTAAAACTAGCTCAGGTAAAACTTGTGTTCTGAGGATTTTTTGACAGAACAGTGACTTTACACCCTCTTGATACACACAGCATACATACAACAACAAAGAGGTTTAAAATAATTTTTTAACCCAACTTTAAGGCGATTAAATTCCTCTTTTAATTTAGGACTGAATGTTGGAGTGTTTATTGATGCCTTTGAGTGCAGAGCACAAAAAAAAAAAACAAATCATATATATTATATTTATAAATAAAGTAGTGCTGGGCGGTATACCGTTTTGTACCGAATACCGGTTTTTATTTTTGTTATGATATGAATTTTTTGAATACCTGATATTCCGMTTTAAATAGCGGAATGTTTCGTCACAGCCGCCAGTGAACTGTTGTTTCCCGGGGGACATTTTTCCTTGCTGCACCGCTATGTGCGTTAGCATGCTAATGTTTGGAGCAGCTAGTTGCCGCCGCGGGTGGCGATTCTGCTGCTTATATTGACTGACGTTTAAAAAAACATCCCATTTTCACCGTCGCTGAATGTAGTAAACACCTCTTCAGTGACGTGTACAGTTAGATTTAACGCGGTTAGTTAATATGGAGACGTTATGCTGATGGAGACTTAACGTGGTTCTATTGTGAAAATCCTGCAGGAAGTYGTTTGTAGTGGAGTTAGAAATGACTGGTGTGCAAGATGAGTCATGCTGATAAGCTTTAATAAATAATATAAAACAATAAACCCGATCATAATCTTTTCTTAAACCTCCTCCTTCACAACTGGACCAAAATGCGTGACTACTGTCTSCAACCACCAGTCAGAGAAGAACAGACACAGAGGAGGGAAACAGCGACACAGACAGAGGTACAGTAAAAGAAAAAAGTCAATAAGCAGGGTTTGTACATTTTATTATCAGCTGAGCTGTGATGAAAAGAAAAATACCGTCAAATACCGTGAAACCGGTGAAAATGTTGAAAATACCGTGATATAAAATTTTGATCATATCGCCCAGCTCTAAAATAAAGCCACACCCGTATCCATCTGACTACCTGTTTCTCGTCAAGGAAATGGTACCACCCCACTTCCCATCTCTGCTTACTTAATTAAATCATGACCCACCCTGCACRCACTGAACTAATTATAACGCAGTATTGTCACTGAATGCAGAAAGGCAGGAAATTTCCTATATAGGAAGTTTATTCATGTCAGCAGCGGTGCCAGCAAGTCCTCCAGGGTGAAGTGTTTTTCCATCCTCTCCTAAAGTTTAGGTTGTACTAATAAAAACCCACATCAGTCCATCTTAAACACAGTCTCCTTATTTATGATTAGGCACTAAAATATGATTTGATGTCGAGTCTAATGAAGATTTAATGCACTGCACACGTGATTATTATGATATTTTCATATTTTGTGTACTGAATCCACACAATGACATCGCCTGAGTGTGACCTGGTCCTGAAAGTGATGCTGAGTAATACAACTGAAGCACAGCTGTGAAGGAAGCGGAAGGGTCCACTAACCGGGAGTTCACGTTCCCATAATGTCCTATAATCTTGTCATGCGGTGACTTAGAGACGTGTCATCATGAGAGTTAAAAAGAATCGTTTCAGCTGGCCTGAGTTTCCTGGACTGATGTCATTCATTTTCTCTGTTTGATGCAGGTAAAAAAAAAAGTTCTTTTCAAACAGACCCATTTCCTCTTGTCTGCCTACAGACAAGAGGTTATATGTCATTTTAAGTTCAGCTTTGTGTTCAAACTAAACACGGGGAGCCTAACTGAACATAAACCCTGGCACAATAATGCACAGCTATAGGTGAGGTGAAACTGAGGGGTTAATAGGACGGATAAAGATAGAGACAACTGACATTTCTAAGACATTAAACAGGTGTGAGTGGGTGTGGCCGTACTGAGGAAAAGCACTGGGAAAATGAACTGGTGGCACAAGGGAAGCCAAAGAAACAGAAATAAAAACCCCAAAAATACTGAAAATAAACAAAAAATGAACATCCCTAAGAACAAAACGCAAAAAAATTACCAAAAAGTAACACAAAAACACAGATCCTGACAAATAAATCTTGGTTAAGAACATCCATAAATGCCATCCTCAKCCTAACCAGAACTTAGAGGACAAATCTACTTAATGTTACAGAACGTGATGCTGTAAAATCCTGCACTCATTGGGCCTCATGCAAGAACATGTTCGTATTCTTATCCTAAATTTTTCTTATCTTTGTTCATATGAAGTGTTCGTACGAACATGTCACGTCAGATTCAACAAACTCTTCTATCTTCAGGAAAAGTGCGTAAATGAGCTGCGTAAATTACACCTGTTCGTATTCAGCTGCTCGTGCACGAGGAGAGGTTATTTACATAATTACCACCCCAAAAACACCATATAAGGATATACGTTTCCCGCCCCACATACCAGGAAGTGTCCATTCATGAATGACATCGCAGTGTAAAAAAGAACTTAACGAGTTCGGAGATTGAAGTCCTGCTCTCTGAGATGGAGAAAAGAAAATCTGTCCTTTTTAGCAGCGTCATGTGGAATTAAAGGAGCTGCTTAAAGGAATGAAATGTGCTGTTAATGTCGTGTCTCCTGTGGGTCGTTACAGCCATATTCATCTCTCTAGTCCTACTCCGGTTTTTCTTTGATCAAATATTTTTAATTTAAGTGTAAACACCTGTATTACTGTGTTTACATTTATTCAGAAGAAGAGTGCTTACGCACCGCTT
>NW_013954210.1:32250-33567 GCF_001266775.1 Austrofundulus limnaeus
TTGGTGAATGCCACAAATTCTCCTAAATCACTCGTACGCACAACTTAAGAACAAATCTGTGCGTACGAACGGTTCTTGCATGAGGCCCATTGTCTATTTGTCCAGTGAAACACAGACAGAAGTCACTTTGTGACTTGTTTTATGGTGCAAGTTTAAGAAAATGCTTGTCTTCCGAAAATCCTACACTTTTGTTTTTACAACGATGAAGGGTTTTTTTAAAGATATATGAAAATAATAATAATGATACAATAAGAATGATAGGTCATTTTCTACCTTATTTTGCCATCTTGTAACGTTCCCAAACCCTCCAGTGCCGAGTCTCTCCTTCAGTTCCCACGAGCCACAGTTCTGTGGCTGCTGCAGAGGGACTCGATTCATGGTCCCCTCACCTACAACCAGAACAAAATAAAAAATAAGTTTCACCCTGGACAAGTAATTACATCACAGTGACAAATAGAATAGAGACAAAAACACTCATCACTCAAGAGTTACTAATTATTAACCTAACATGCCTGTTTTTGATCTGTGGAAGAAAACCYGGAGAAAACCCGCCATGAACACCGGAGTTCAGCATGTTTGGGGTCATGGTCCTGCTGGAACCTCCATCTCTGTCTCAAATCTCACAAACGTTTCCCTACATTTTGTTTTTGCGCCACTCGTCTGTCCTCTAATGCTGCGTTCACACCGAACGCGATTTCAGCTTCAAAATCGCATCTAACGCTTCAAGTTGGTCGCTTGTGCACTTTGAGGTCAGACGCAGGTCAGCTCTTGAAGCGCTCGTATGGGAAGAGCCTCCCCGCCCCTCCCTCCTCTGTCGGGCTCTGTTTAATGTCGGACGAGGAAGTGGCTTTACTTTATTTACAGCGAGCAAGAGCATGTCACGTTCATCAGATAATTAATTCATAATTAATTCACCAGATAATTCAGAGATATTCTGAGTTTCATCACTCAGGAGCAGCGGGAGAGGCTCACAGCTCGCTTTCAGGACTATTTTTGTCCCGAGTCCAGTCTGATGAGTCGCTGCCACGCATTGGTGCAGATATCTCCTGTCAGGACACCGACTGCAGGCACTCATTTCAGCTAAAGAGCTCCTCTCTGTCTGTTTCAGGTTAGTGGACATCATTCAGTAAACTGTCCCGTCGGGAAATATGTCGCTACGTCACACAGTGGAGTCTCTCTGATTGGTTGACGCGGCGCGTCGAGCTGCAAAAGTTCAGAGCGATTTGCGCCTCAACGTTCAGATCGTTCAAATCGTTCAAATCGCGCTGCTCTAATCGCACTTGAGGCGCCGCAGCACTTTCCGACGCTGCTTGAAGC
>NW_013954210.1:34567-35897 GCF_001266775.1 Austrofundulus limnaeus
ATTTTACACTCTGTAGGTCTAAATATTAATCAGAGGACAACGTAATATTTAATAGTTTGTGTTAATTTGTGTGATGGACTTGCGACCTGTCCAGGGTGTACCCCGCCCCTCGCACTGTGACTGCTGGATATGGGCACCAGTGACCCACGCGACCCTGAAAAGGAAGAAGCGTGTACAGAAAATGGATGGATGGATGGAAGTTTTATTAGTTTTTTAGGATACAAGATGCTTCCTACAAAACCAGAATGGGAATCTTTTCCTAAAATTTCATGGCGATATCTTGAACACTGAGGAAGTTATGAGAAAATTAGAAAACAGCAAGGTGAAACGGTCACAAAGGCCCCATTGGTTCTGCTGTGAACTGCAGCAAGAAAACATGAGCTGATTTCACCTAAACAAACATCAATAACTTCCCTCATACTTCAGATAATCACAGGATTTTGGTGTTTTTGTGTGGTTTGAAATGTTCTTTTGGAATCCGCTGTCAGGTTTAATATTGGTGTAGGATTAAAAATTTATCCACATCCCTATTAAATGGTTAGAAAAGGCTGAATGTAAGTGAAAGTAAGAATGTCTACACAGCTGCAGGTAAAATCAAGATCATGTCTGAATTTTAATATGAACGTTTAGCAGCTTAATAATGAGCTTATTATGATGATAAAAAACAATAGGTGTTGTCAGTAATGTTCATGTGGTTGTTAAATCAAAGGTGTATAACTGTACAAGAAATAAAAAGCTTAATAAAGTCCATATAAAAGCTCACTTGTAGACAGGCCGRTGTTTATTCTGAATAAAAGCTTACTGAGGCCTGTTCAGAGATAATGATGCTTGCAGACTTTAAACTTTACTTTACTGAGAATATTAATGTTTTTCAGCTCCTAACAAACTTATTAAAGTCAAACACACCTTGAATCAAATTAATTATTTTTTTTTGTCCGTTACAACTACGGACTTACTCGCAGTTTTTTTTTTTCACAATATTCAGGTGAAACATCTCTTTAACTCAGTCTTACCTTAAACTTTGTAAGCAGCGTTAGCTCGCTGACGATTTTTCTTTAAATAGCTTTAATACTATCTGGTCTTTTACACTTTTAGCTTTTCTGTAGTTATTTTAGCGACGAAAACAAAAGAAGTCCCACAGGCGAGTTTACTTCCTGAAACTTTTATTTCCTGTAAACCTGAAGAAGCCCCGCCCACTTCCAGCTGCACATCCAGCTTACAGGACTGCTGCTCAGCTTTCAGGGCTTTTATCCTGCTGTTTCTTTTTTTCTTTTCTTTTATTTTATTTTATTTTATTTTATTTTATTTTATTTTATTTTATTTTATTTTA
>NW_013954211.1:0-6971 GCF_001266775.1 Austrofundulus limnaeus
ACAAACTTGTTTTTATATTCTTGTGGGGCCCGTCCTTTGACTTCCATTCATTTTTTGGTAATTTATATCCTAACCCTGACCACAAACCCTAAGGCTAACCTCACAGGTAACCACCTGACCCTAAAACTAACCTAAACTCAATTCACACCTTGGTCCTAAACACAACCCCCACTGCCAAAATCTGCCTCCGAAGTTGTGGGACCCAAAGGAGCACCCGGTCCCCATGAAACTGCATTTTCCTTAAAACTGGGCCCCACGATGTAAGAAAAACAAAGCCACACACACACACACACACACACACACAGGTTTTGACATTAACTTCAGCATGTTTACAGTTAACAGTACGAGTACAGATATGGCTCAGCATGCACACAATGTGCTGAGTCACTGGACTATTTCTTTTGGCAGCCTCTAACTTTAGCCAGCTATGTTAATCTTTTGGTCATGCCTGCTTCAAACTATCACCCCTCCCTTTTTTCTGTCTTGCACACACAGAGCAAGCACTTGTCTTTAGGGACCATGGCAGTAAATGGGAGTTACCAAAGAATCTGATTAAAGAGTGAATGCATCTTGTCGACAGATGCAGTGTTCTCAAACCAAGATCTTACAGGAACTATAAGAAAATACAGCAAATTTGAGTGGACTGAACCAAGACTGGTAAGTAATGATAAATACAGCTGTAAGTTTAATTAGCAAAAATGAATTGTAAGCACATTTAATCTGTACACTCTGTTAGTGTGTAGAAAAGTGATGAAAGTTGGGGGGAAATTTGTAATGAACTAAAGTGCACTGTAGAGTGATCATGAAGTACATCAACTGTACAGCTTTGTTTGGTGGAAAAAAAACATTAAAGAGAACAGATATAGAGCAAATAAAAAACAAGACTCCACTCTTTTAAAATAAAATAATTGGGAGAAACAAAGGAAAACCTGAGGAGCAATAGTATGAGGGTCAGTAATATGTTTGAATCTGTCTTGTCGCGTAATCTTGGTTAGCTTTTATCCTTCTGTCTGGATGTTTCTAACAATATAAAATATGTTTTCATTTTCACATATCTCTGTTCTCTGAACTATTTGTAAGGGAACAAATGTCACTAAATGCCATTTTCTATACAGTGAATTATATGCAAAACATTAAATTATTAATTTGCTAAAGTTCTGTAGATGTAGTGAAAACCGGTAAACGGTTGAACAGCTCTCATTTTTATTGTCCTCTCATTTTCCAGCTGCTTCATGTTAAAACTGGACCAGAGGTGTGGCCCACCCTAACATAATGTCATCATGCCTTTCAGCCAAGCCAAAATGCTTGAAGGTTGAGGTCTTGTTTAAGTGTGCTGTTCTCGGGAAGGGGATGGGGTGGGGGTATCAAAGAGACTTTGTTATGATTCTGATCTGCCCACAGCAACACTTAAAGACATTTCAGACCAAACTGTTCCATGGATTGTCTGAGGACTGTAAGAACTATGGAGAAGGACAACAAACAATTTAACATGTCTAATATTTTATACTAAAAGATAAAACATGTCAGTCATCTTAAGGCAAGCTTTCCTTTTATTTGGTTGTGCTCAAACCATATTAAAATGTTGGAATGACATTAGGCCAATCAGCAGGAGGCAGACATATCTACTTCCACAAAAAATAGGCCCAATGCCAGGTTTCACTTTCACTTAGATTGTCTGTATTTTTATTATTTATTTATTTATTTATTTGGGGGGGGGGGATTTTACTTGTGTTTACACAGTAGTTGTGCGATGCTGGATTCAAGGATTGTTTCACATTACTGAACACTTAATCTGACCAATCAGGATACAGCTATGTCAAAAGTTTTTTTGAGTTTTACTCAGAAAAAGAAAGGCACCTTAAAAGCAGTTAAATATTTTGTACAGGGTGAGTCAAAAGTCACATTACACCTTTTTATTTTGACCCAACATGGAGGCCATGCTCTGAACATATCCTAAAAATATAGGCCCCCTCACTCATTATATTCTGGGGTATTCAAATATTTCATTTTCCAATTTCTATCTGAAAGAAAAGTCCTGCAACTTTTGACTCGCACTGTAGTTCCTCTTAGGACTAAGTAAATTTGATGAAAACACTGCTTGTATTTAAAATGGTAATGCTGTCTTTACAGAGATATACACAATAAAGGAGAAGCAGTGATGTCAAAAAAGAACATTATTTTAGTTTTGGAGGAGAACTCTTTGTTCTGAGCTGAAAGGCACACCATTAACTAATTCACTGTTCGCTGCAGGGAGTGCCCTCTTGAAAATAAACAACATTTCATTATCTGTGCTGCTGTTGGCCCCATGCTGCTTACACACACTGGAACAGCCTCCTACGCAAACACTGTGCAACACATATCTGCCTTCTCCAAACCACCAGCTGCCTTAGTCGTGTTCACAGCCAGCAGCAGTCACAGATCGTCCCTGCTGGAGCTCACTGAGTTCAGCCTGAACAGACAACAACTTCTCTTCTCTTAGCAGATCAGCGTCAGGAAGAATTTACTTGCTTGTTTTTACCAAACCTACCGCTAACTGAGTGTGTTGCTATCAAGAATGAATACAGAGCACAGATCAGTTGGATTAATTTGTCTTAACAAAGAAAAAAAAGTTTCTTAGAGATACAGAAATATGTTTCCCCATGACATAGCACGCTAGATTTAAAAAAAAAAGTTGGCTGCTGGTGTTTATCTAATATTCATTGAGAGGGCATGAAAGTTGTGTTAAGCTTTCAATATTTTGCTCTGTCCATATTTTCTTCAACTCCAAGTTCCTACTAAGGGAAAACATCTGCGCAGCATGATTCTGCCACCACCATGCTTTACTGTTAGAGAGAGGTGTTAGGTTTGCAGTTGACATAATGTTGACCTTGATAGCCATGATGGTCCAAACAAAATGTACGAATACATTTCCTCACAGCACTTTTCCATTTTCTGAAATTATTTAACAATTTTTGTCAATTTAATTTCATCATTTTAGAATACCTTGTCTACCGCTTCTGTTCTCAAACTGAAAATAGACAAAAAAGACAGAATGCCAAAAGGAGTGACTATTTTTTCTCACAAAACAAGGTGTGTTGAACTGCCACGCTATCAGATTGTGACACCTTTTCCGCTGTGCTTCTCAGAATATAGCAGTCTGCTTACTTTAGTCTTCCCAAGTAAGATCCAAAGCAGCACAAGCTCTGCTCAGTCTGTAGAGGAGACGGAATGACAAAAAAAAAAAAAAAAAAACAACTTCCAGATGGCAAGCTGTTTGTCTTGATCTTTTGACTGAATTTTTAATTTCTGTCAACACAGACAGACTGTTCCAGTGTGCAATATGGTTGTTTATGGCATAACACGTTTTCAATTCAGAAAAAAAGTGTCTAAGTGATCCCCTCAAATGCTCTTTACCAAATTGCAACTTTATAATTTTACAACTGCAGTTTTGTAAAACAGATTTTTCTTTAGTAAACTGAGCAGGTCAGCATCAAGATTAGTTGTATACACCTGCACATGGCAAAAGTTCTGGTCACTGAAGAGATGACAGAAATCGATTGCATTGCTCTACAAATTAAAATAGTTTTTAAACTAAAAAGCTCTGTATATGTTGTGTAATGCAATGATTGTTCCACATTTAGTTTATTGTAGTGAAGTTTGGGGGAAAGCATATAAAACCAAAACAACTTTTTTAGCAGTTTACAAAAAAGAGCTACATGAGTATAAAGTACTGTGGTTACCCTACAAATACTGTATATTATTTCATCAAATGAAATTCTAAAAAATATATAATATTTGGTTGAATATAGTATTTTACAAGTCATGCATATAGCTCATATAAAAGATTACCTTCAAATATTCAATCATAATTTGTTAAATGAGAGAGATAAAAATCCAGCCATTGTTTGTCAGGTGAAATACTTTTTCCACAAAATTATTCAAATATTCTTAAGAACATACATGTCAACCTCACAGGGTGGAAGATGGCTGTTTTATGTTATTTTTTTTAAATCATCCTACATGCTCTGACATGTTAGATGAATTTGAAAATGAGGTTTTGAAAAAATCCGTAAGACTTGAAAAAATCCTTGAGATTGCTCTATACGTCCGTATACCTGCAAAATGACATGAAATCCTTATAAATTACGGACAATCCGTACAAGTTGACATGTATGTAAGAAGAAAAGAAGACTTCTGTGAGCTTGATTCATGCTAAACGTTCCTGTTTGACTCGTTAGTTGCACTAGTGTTTGGACATGGAACTGCATCCGCCATCTTTCCTCTCTTGCAAAGAACAAATGAATGACAGCACAGGGGCATCTTAGAGGGCCAATCAGATTTCAGCTAGGGCCATTGTCCCTGTGACCCCACCTCTAGAACCACATTTGAAAGCAGGTAAAAAAGAGTGCTTCTTGGATGGATGGATGGATGGATGGATGGATGGATGGATGGATGGATGGACGGACGGACGGACGGACACTTCTGTCGAGAGGCATTGGTGGTATATTATCATGGTGGCAGTGCTTTGAGTTTCTGGGTGAAACGGGTGAACATAGTTTAGTCATGTGAGACCTGCATGCACTAGTGAGTCTTGTTCATCTACAATTTCAAGAATGGCTACACTCACTACAACCAATAGCTGTGCACCACATTCTCTCATCCATCAGATGCAGCGACCAATTCTAAAATTAGAACATGTCACATGTCAACAAATACTGGCCATACTCAGCTGTTCTTCATTCATGTTTTGGACGCAGCATAAGAACTGCTTGTTTTCATCAGGCTCAGGTCTGCTGGATAAGGAACGAAGAAGATGTGATCAGGATTCTGAGTCAAAAGTCATCTTCTGTCCTCTCTTGAAGTTCTCAGGAGAGCCATTGCTATCTGATCATGAAGTATTCCAATGTATTACAGCTTCACTGTTGTTTATATTAAAATGATGATTTTTTTTAAGTATGAAAATATTGAATAGTGTTTTGTCAAGGCTACAACTGATGATGGAGCCCAACAACTTAGAGCAAACACGATGCCTGTAACAGTAGCATTCTGCTGGAGTGGCTTTATCCTTGGACGTGCAGCTGCATTCTGAGAGTCAAAAACAATTATGCCAGGGCAAGGTCCAATGATGAGGCCATGGGTGTAAGTGGTAGTACAAACATAGAATCAGGTTGTTCAGGTATAGAGCATGGTGAATGCATAAAAGAGTGGCTCAGGATGGAAAGAATATCAATAAAAACATTTGGTGAGTACTAAGCAACTATTAGTGCTATGAATCCCTGCACACCGAATGAGAATTTCCAGATTTGCTATGATGGAGTCACGTCCCAATAGTTTATGGAAAGTGTAGCAAAAATGTCATCTAGAGTGAGGGGGCTAGCTTAAGTTTAAACTTTCTTTGACTTTTTTCTTTTTCTAATCTCAATTCAAGTTAAAAAAAAAAACAGCCACAGCCAGTAACTTCCCTATAAAATCACAACAACAAGCAACTTCACAAGGGATGAATCAGTTGGAAATTTAAGAGTTAGATTAGCATTGGGGAAGGTAAAAGTGGAGCAAAACACATTTAAAGTGAAGTCAGTTTAACCTTTGAAGCCATGCAGTCAAATAACTTGAACACGAGTTTCTACAGATAGATATATCTCACAAATTATTATTGTTTTGTTTGTCACAGGTACACATCTTTTACCATGATTAGGTTAAAAAAACAGCTAAAGTTAGGACAGATAATAATCACACATGGACAATCAATGTGACCCCCCCCCCCAAGCCCCCAGTGCTCTGCTATGAATCATTTGTTCAGAATTGCAATTTGCATCCTCATATTTTGTCTGTGGCAATTTTCTATTTCAGCTGTGTGTGTCTGTCTGTGTGTGTGTGTGTGTGTGTCAGGAAACAAACTAAAAGTCAAAAGACGCCCGAGGACGGGACTAAAGAGGCTGCTGTTCCCAGAAACGAGGTCTCTCAAGAAGAAAACACAGACTCCGTGGACTGCTCTGCTGCAGCCACAACATACAGCTACTGTTAGGTAAGACTAGACACACAAAGACATAAAGTAATAATCTGGATAATGAAAAATATATTCAAATCAAATTTAAGATTTCTCACCCATAATCTAAAGTTAGCTTATGCTTATTTTATCAGATGTATCTTTTTTCACACATCAAGCAAATGATCATAAATATAACACAGACATGATAGTGTCACATTTAGCACAATCTCTCACTGGCAACCGACTGCAAGGCTAAAGTATCTGTTAGGCTAAAATAACTGCAGCTCGTGTTGACATGATGAGGCTAATGTTAACTCTTAGTCTCTCTTATGGAGGCTAAAGTATTGGTGGAGGGCTGAACAGATCTGAGCTACTGAGAGTGGATTTTAAGGAGTTAATGTCTGTTTTGAAGTGCCTGACCATGGAGAGCCCTTAACTGTCTCTTTTTAGTCCACAGGCAGACACTGATGAGTTTGTATGAGGTGAGGAGTCAGCACTGTAGTTGTTAGCTTACCATCAGCGTTTTTGCTCTACTTTGTCACTCCCATTATTACGCCTGTCCAAAATTTATTGTTTCTTGGGACATGATAATTTACCATAGCCAAGGCATCACCTGATGTGGATTAATTTAAACCAAAGTGACAGATTGGAGTCACAGCTAAGAGAGTAGCTGTCCTGTATATGGCATTCTCTGCAGTAAAAAAACATATTTTATCATGAGAACCTATCTGCACAATTTTAGCCAAAATTCTGTTTCTGGAGAAAGTTACACAAAAATGAATAGGAAACTGAAAGGGGCAGTTCTTGAAGGAATGCATTTTGTCCATTGCCTTATATTAACACTTAATCATGACATGTTAGCTGTCAGAGTAAAACCATTATTGTGTTTGTGTCTATCATAAAATGATCATAAATATAACACTGACATGATAGTATAACAGATTACCTACCTACCTACCTACCTACCTACCTACCTACCTACCTACCTACCTACCTACCTACC
>NW_013954211.1:7971-28075 GCF_001266775.1 Austrofundulus limnaeus
ACACACACACACACACACACACACACACACACACACACACACACACACATCGGCCACTTTATTAGGTGCACCTTGCTAGTTCCACATTGGACCCCCTTTTGCCTTCAGAGCTGCCTTAATCCTTTGTGGCATTCAATATTTCATCCATTCACAATAAAAAATAGCAAAATCCATTAGAAACAAAACCTATAAATTACTGAATGAAAAGAGTGCAGAAAGAAGAAAAAAATCTTGTATGCCCCAAATTAAAAAAAAAATTACTTCAAACAACTTAAACTTAAAAGTATCTAAATTATTAAGTAAAGCATCCAAATTCTCTTATATATACAGTTTTATCATCAGAGTAACAGCAGAAGATCCTAAAAATAAGCTTGCCTCTATGTTTTTGGTTTCCTTCTTTTTATTTTTCTACTTACCACATTAAAGTTATGGATTAATAGAGACATCTAGTGGCCACTTAGTATTACAGCAATTCATTTAGCAAATGTCTCAACCCTTTTAGTGAAACGGTGAGCAGAACACTTAGCTTATGTAGTGAGTTAATTTTTGATGTTTCTGAAGACTGGTTCAGGTCAGAATATTTCAAGGTACTATAATAATTTACTTTTGTTTCTTTTTTCAGTCAACAAAAAACTGTGAATCCTTGGTCTACAAATGGCACAGAGGATACTTCATGTAGATGATGAACAAGAAGGACGATCAGGTTAGGCCAAAACATGTGAGCAGTCAGTGGCTGGAGCATGTTTTCTGACCTCTTTCACTATTTTTTGTATATTGCAGTTTGCTGTCACAATAGTTTACATTCAGTTCCCTGTAATAACAAAGTAAAAACAGAATTTTATAAACATGTAATACATTTCTGGGGCGGAAAAGCTGAATATGTTAATTTGCACAAGTTTTCAGACTTATTAATGTTAACCTGATTGAACTGAACTGAAGCACCTTTAGCAGCAATTGCACCCTTTAAGTCTTTCTGAGTTTGATGCGATTGGATGATTTTCTGCTATTCTTCCATAATAAATCCTCTCAAGTTCAGTCAGGTTAAATGGGGACAATTGTCAAGTCTCTTCAGAGATGTTCAATGGGGTTCAAGTCTGGGCTCTATCCGTGTCACCCAGGGCATTCACAGAGTTGTCCCGAAGCCACAACTGGGTCTTCAAAAGTCACAAGCCAAAATTATACTAAAGGATATTTTGTTATTTTGTGAATTACTCTTTCTATTTTTCACTGCCTCTTTATTTAAAGTTACTCCGTGTACAAGTTCCGCCCTCAGGGTTTGGCTTAATGTGAATGGCCTGAGAGCAGTGTTATATTTATCACACTTGTTATTTCTCTTCGTTATTTTTTTCTGCTCACTGGAGGGCTGGAAAGATGAAAATCGTGCAGAATTTAACTTTATATGCCCTTATTATTTCTGTTGTGCCTGTTTGCATTAACTGCACAAAGCTCAGATCCTGACCTGGCATTAAACTTTACATCTCTAAGCTTAAAATTTCATCAAGATCTTTGTAACAGCATAGTTGACATTTTTTAGAAGACAAAGAGTGGCTTGTTCTAGATACTTATTTAAACTGAATGAGATATATACTGTATGTATATATATATATATATATTTATTTATATTGCATTATCKAGACTCAGCTTTGTTTTGTTCTGTCATTGCAGTCATGGGGATGTTAACAGTGCAGGTTGAGAAAGACCCCAAGACTGGGACCACCATTGTCAAGTCAGTGACCCCCATGTCTTCAACAGCTGGTGTGTCAAAGACCGCTACTGTGTTTGATGACGGCAGGAAGAGCATCCACACCATCAACGCAGATCAACCCTCAACTGAAGAGCTTGATCAGATTCTGAATGCAGTCAGTGGAGTTGGAATGAAAGTGCTGCTGGATGAGGTCACAGTCATGCCAAGCAAAGCAGAAATTAGGACTGAAAATGAAGAAGCTAGTTCAGTTCCAAAGAATAAAGTCTTACCTTTAATCACCCATGATGCTTTGTCAAATAAGCAGTTTGACAGCTCTGGAAGGCTGGAAGGTAAGACGAAGCGAGAAAAATGTGCTGTCAGATACACAGATAWTAAAACTACATTGGTAGTCAGAGACAGTGTAGAAACTGAGGATAACATCGTGGGTAAAAGGCTGYAGGAAGACCCAGTCACACTTTTGTTCCTGGGTTACACTGATGCTACCGCTGACCCCAGTCAAGACGGCCATGAAGGGATGCTCACTGCTGAGCATGTTATTATTACAGAAGAAGGAGAAGAGTTCATACTAACACCTGAAACATCTGAGTCACTTCTATCACCAGTAACACAAGAAGAGGAGAAGAAGACTGGCAGTGAAAGTGTTCAAGGTATCCCTCTGGGTGGAGACAAAGCAGAAGGTTTAGTTCAGAGAGAGGACAAAAAGAAAGGAAAACAGAAGACCTGCCAGTGTTGTTCTGTCATGTGAAAATGACTAAAGAAAGTCATTTTATACCAAACAGTGGTATTTGTACAGCAACTGTTAGTTGACTCCACTATCACCTGACAGCGTTATCAAATGACCCTTTGACACTTTACCAAACCTGCAAATTAAAATCATTTATATTGTTGTTGTTTTTTAAGACCCTAAAAGGAACAACATCAGATTGCTAAATCAGAAAATTTGATTAGGCTTTTTTGCGAGCATCCATTTCAAACTTGCTCAGAACTTTGTGTCTTTTTCAAACAAAGCTACGCAAATTGTATGTACGTGTTTTTTGTAGCATCCAAAAAAAGTCTAAAACAGCCAATGAAGATATTAATTCATAAGTTTAAAATCATAGTTTACCAATTATGTTGTTTCATTTAGACAAATATTTGGCCAACACWGATATTGTGCATTTTTAACCTCATCCAGGTTTTGCACAGCTCAAAATCTCTAAAAGTTACTTTGCATTCTTAATTTACATGAACATATTAAGATGAAAATACTTAACCTGTAACATCTACAGACTGAACGACTGACTGAGCATGTGCCGCTGCACTTAAGCATTACCCAGGCAGAAAATGAAGCCCACCTGCCCACCATGATTTAGACAAGATTTCAGTGATGTAGTTACTGTAGTTACTTTCCGCTGTGTTCCTGTTGAAGACATTCATTCTTGGACATGACTGAAAGGCACAGTGTGTAGGATTTGTTGTTTTCAGCGACTTCTAGTGGTTGAGTGGTTGAATCATCCTCCCTGGTCCTCCCCCCACCCCCACCCCCCGCTTCRAAACGCAAAGGAGTTGCTACGGTGTCTCTCAGGTGTCAAAAACCTTTGATAATTCCAACCGCGATGTCTACCAGCAGCTTCAGGGCTAGTGATGTTTCAAGTGGTAAGATTATGAGCTTTAATAAGTAAAATTATCCCAGCTACAATGACAGACAACAAATATTACATTTATAGTATTACAACTAAAACCGTTTTTGACAACACCACAGCAGTGTGCCCTTCATGAAGATGGCGGTGCAAGATGGCGGCTGCCTGTAGTGGCGACCCGCGACCATGGAGATATAAACAGCTTTTTATAAGGTAAAAATAATAAACCAAGGTCTTTGTCTGCAATGATTAGACATGTTTTTTATTATTGTCATTAGTGATTATCTCAATTTCGGCTAAAAGAATTGACAAAATCCTACACACTGTTCTTTGAAGTGTCATAGTATTAATATATTGATTTTAGAATTGATTGTAGAACATTAAGTTCTCATATGAATAGTATTGATAATTCAGTATTGATCGGTACATCACAACTTTCTAGATCCTTTATTGTGCTCCTGTAAATGCATTGTGGGTCTTTTTAACTGTGTGCTGCTTATCAAACTGAGGACGATTTTTTTTTTGTTCACGTGACATGAAGGACAGCTAAGTGGATCAGACTAATCATTCATATTTCCATTGGAGTTAGAACTACCACACAGACAGAGACTACAGCACTCCCAGGTGGGTTTTTCTATTAACTTTTACAAACTTACTTAGTTTTTAGAAATTGTATCAAATGCTAAATCTTTAAAAAATATATATATTACATAGATTTTTTTATATATTCTCCATGTGTGTACTGTGTGTGTGTGTGTTCCTGGTTTTTATTACCACTTTTGGATCTTTTCTGATAAAATCACCTTCTTGCCAGGACCCGTTGTTCTTAAGTGGCCTAAAGACAGCGTCTCATAAAATAACATTTTATTATTGGTGGAGATGTGAATTGAGTTTAGGTAAGAACTCGGGTCTAACCACACAAATGTTTGAAAATCAATAAAATATTAGAACAAGGACAGAAATGTGTGTGTACGTGTYTGCACGCACATGTGTGTGATTGTTTTTTTATTTAGTGATGGGGTCCACAACCTGGAAGGGCACCAATTTATGGGAATGTCCTGTACTGGTGATTAAATAGGTCACTACAAGAAGAAAGTGATCATTGAGGATTAGGGATGTGATTAGGATTGAGGATAAATTGTGCTGTCTCTCATAAAAGATAAAAATGAAATTTATAATCATTTAAAAAGTTTCACTAATATCTAATCACAATCTTTTATAATTACATACGGTAACTAAGATATTTTATCATTTAAATCTCAATACCCTATAATAACTACTTTGAAAGGAAAGTAAAGTAAACCACTTAAGCACATTGTACTGTTGCTACAGCTTTATTTACTGTGAAGCAATGTTGCTGTTGATAATCCTGAGCTGRAGTGTGACTGCCTTTAAGCCCTTAAATGCAGGTGTAAATATAGACCCACAGGTTAAAATCTGCAGCTCAGTAAACTCAGCTCAGAATGGTGTTTTCAATAATGAAAACATGCAACGAAAGGTAATGAAAGTCAAAATATATAGTGGGTAATAAATGTGTCACTTCAAATGCACAACTTTTGTCCAGTTAAATAAAAATATTTAGAAAAAAAAACATTTCCCTGTCTTCAAAATAAAAATGAGCTTTATGCCAAAAATGGAAGAAGTGTGAATCTTAACAAGTGAACTAGTGACCTGATGAAAGTGTGTGTGGCCAGCCAAGCTGGCTGATACTGTAGACACAGCTTTCCTGTTTTGACAGACAGAGGAAAGCCGATTACGCTTTCTCTTCATCAGCAGAACTGACTGAACCAGGACACAARGAGAGAGAAGACTCAACACAGAAACACATTAGATACTACAACTACAAGAAAGATAATGCAGCTACTGCCTGGAATTCTAGCAACCATCAACTTTTTCTCTGTCACACAACAGTAGAAAGATTTATTATTGCAATAATTTAAGTTGATAAAATGCCAACATTCTGATGRACAACTGTCAACGAAGTGTAATAAGAAACAAAATCAAAATAAATGTTAAAGCTGTTACCAGTGGTTTATTTGGAGTAACCACACACTTGTGTCTGACCCTGTGAAAGGAAGGTAAAAAAAAATCCTCAAAAAACTGTAGTGCAAATCTTTAAAAAAATATGATCATGAGTGGAAAACAATCTTGTTTTCAATCATGTGATGACCACACACAAAATACTGTAGGAGGTACGACAAATACAACAAGATCTTGTTTTGTTGGAGAGAAACCTCTGCGCTCATGTATAATGGAAGTTAAGACTTTGGATGCACTCTGCTTTTTGGGTAGATTGGGAAGAAAACCATGAGTTCATAGCAGTGAGGGACAAACTTTGTAGAAAAAAACATTAAAGCTTTGAATTTGTTGTGTAGGCTGTATAAAAAACTTAAAGACTTGAAAAATGAAGAGTTTGCAATTATTTTTGAAGGTTAAAACAACAAAAATATTTTGTGACATCCTCATCAACTCATTTCATTGTAAAAAAAATAAAAAATATATAAAGCTTAAATAGCAGTATTGTAAAAACTATTTAAAATATAAAACTGTCCATTGAGTTATGTAAAGTCTGACATTTGGTGACCTTTAACTTTAAATGTTTCTAAAATGCCCTAGTCACAGAAATACTTGAAGAGCTGGGTTTCCTACTCTTGTGTTCTCAAAATCCCATTGTTGTGAAACTGAATTTCTTTAGTTTGTCCCACCTTTTTTAAATTAGATTTTTACCTTTTTAAATTTTTATTTTATTTTTTGTCTTCTTAACACTAAAGTAGACAGAAAAAAACAAACACACAAAAGTTCTGATTCTTCATCCACTTGAACCTTTAAATCCATTTTTGCATTAAGTTTTCCAAAGATACGAGAGGAATAGTGAATCAAAAAGCATAACCAAAAGAGTAAATAACAGCAAAGTGTTCATGGATTGGGATCCTTAATTTAGCTTCAAATTGTTTCAGTGCTGTTCAGAAATGTGCACCATATTTTACTGCTGTAACAACAACAAGCACAAGACTTAATCCACACATTTTTTAAAGTTAAGTGTTCAACACCAGCTTGGGGCTGTAGATTTACAGAAATCAACTTCAGTTGTGGACTCATAGTTTTTGCCAACTCCATCAGAAATTCACTTGGAATGAGCATCACTGACAAAAATTGGATCTAAATTTGCTTTGTTTTCAAATTAAAAACCTGTCGGTTTAGACTGTGCCATTCCAAATGAAGCAAAAAATATTGGCTCTAGCTGACAAATGTTTCTATTAATTCTTTTCTCGCGAAGTATTTRCAGTTTGTTTCTATGAATTGATTCGATTTTATGCTTTTTTAGCCATATTGTCATTAGACAAAGGGGATGTGTGAGTTCACTTGTGTGTACAACTTTTTGGCAGCTTAAGTAACTTTTCATGTGTCTTCTATTCAAGCTTAATGGATCTTTATATTGATGAAACACCTTTAAGTGACTCAGGAGCTCATCAGAACTGAAAGAAGAGATCCAACCTTCAAAGACTTGTGTTCCAGAAAAAGGTTTGTCTTTGAATGAAGATGGACTCCGAGAGTGAGATAACATTTCCAAGAAGTTCCTCAAATAGTTTCTTTGAAAGGCTTCCAGATGAAACAGACGCTTCTTCTGCTCTGCCTGCACTGATCCARGATGACGAAAGGTCAGATGATGTCTTCTTTCAACTCAGTCCTTCAGGCTGTGAAGCTCCTTTGCAGCCATTAGAGGGAAGCACAGATGCAACAGCCAGTAATTCTGGTATGACCCTTTCAAATGGAGCAGCTGACGCCTCATGTACTGAAGCTAATCCTCACAGCTTAGACAGGCACCCTGGTGAGAAGCAACTAATGACAGAACAGGACAAGATGGATAAAAGGATGCTCAGTACAACTCAGTCTTCAAGGAAGTCTTTGGACAACAATGACAAAAACTCAACACCTTATCCGGATCAAACATCCATGGATGGCAAAGCTAGTCCAGTGGAAACATCTTATGATAAACCTGGAAAACACCATGAGGATAACAGCTCCGAAGACGAAGACTCAAATGACGGACAAGAAATCATTTTGAGTGAAGAGGAAAACTGGGGGGGAAACCATGAAAACCGAGGAAGCTTCTCACAGCAAATACCTCCAAATGCTGATAGAAACTCTGAAACTGAGACCTGTCTAAACAAGGAGGGTGACAAAACAAATTCTGAGGATGTATGCTTTGATAAAAAGGACTTCAAAATATCAAAAGATCAACTAGACAGTGAAAGTGTTGAGACCAATGCCCCAGCACTGTCTGGTCCTGCAAACGAGGATGCATTTGAATCCCCTGACCCGTCTGTATCTTGCAAATTTAAACAAAATACAGTGGAAGAAGCAACCAGTCAGCTGCATGTGGACAGCTTCTCTGGAGAAGTGACCAGTGCCATCGAGGAGCATGTTGGCAGATCTTTGGATCACAACCTCACATCTGACCACTTAAAGAGAGACAATGGCACTGCACAAACACAAGCAGCACAACTCTTTATCTGCAAAGATTCTGAAGAAATGTCTGAGCAACAAGATGGAAGCTGGAGAATAGCTACTGATATTCATCAAGGYGAGCGACTGCTTCATCGTCTGCAAATGGTACAGCTACGACATGATGAGATCCCAAACATGACCCAGGAAACAGGCAAAGAGGTCAGAGTTGAGGAAGAAGATAGGTTTAAAGAAGGAAGAATGAAGGGAGAGAGTACAACAAGTGAAGAAGAGGAAGAGGAGGGTGAATTAAAAACTGTGAAGGAAGAGGTGGCAAAGACAACCTTGACAGAGGACATGAATGAAGAAAAAGTTCAGACAAAAGCAAGGGCATTTTTGTCCACAATGCCAGAAATCATCCACCTCAACCAAAACAGGGAAGGGGAATCTTTAGATAATCAGAGCAAATGTTCCGCACCATCAGATTTGTCTCTTGACAACATTCATGAAACATCCTGTTCCAAGGTACCTTTTATTTCCACTGGTCACCGATTATCAGCTGCTGAAACATCCAAGGAGAGGCAGATCCATGAGGTAGCCCAGGGTAAGCAGAACTTGCAGAGAACTGAGGGGGTTTTCAACCTTACCGATGATCCAGATGTGCTAGAGATTCCCTTCAAGACAAATCTCTCTCTTGAATCTCTCCTTGCTAATGTTTGCACCAGTCAGCCCAGTCGGTGGCAATTTTCTGAAAAAAAGATGCAGAAAGAAATAAGTCAGGAAATACAAAGAGAACTAGTTCTGGTCAATCAGGGTAAGATCCCAGGAGGCTACAGCAGAGGGGAGGTTCGCCAGTTAAAGGAGACAAAGCAGCTGTTTGAGGCTTTCCAACAAGACAACACAAACGCCCCAACAAGGCACCAGAAACATCCTGCCTCAGTAATGAAAGGTGATGTCTACCCATCTGTCCTGGAGCGCACACACAGCCTTGAGATGTTTTCTCTCAAGACATGCTCTGTCTCAAGAACGCAGTCTCTCAGACTCAACAACTCTGAAACCACTAAAAGTGACAAAAATCTGGAAAATTTCAGATCCAAGAGTCCGACTGGGGGTTCTCGAGAAAAAACACGTTTATCCCCTTACTCTAAACAAGACAAACAACTACGACTCCACAGGAGCATGGACTCAATAAGCGGCGAAGCCTCTATATCTGCCATAAAGACTAGGGACAAAACAAGAGAGGGAAGTCAGGAATCCCCCATTCTCAAACAAAACCCCTTCTTCAAGCTGCGTCCAGCCATGGCCCTGCAACCAGGGGTGGAAAAGGACATCCGGGAGGCCAAGGAAAGAGAAGAAGAGTTGCGAAAACAGAGATGCAAACTATATGGGGAATTCAGACAGAAAAGTGAAGAAGAAGAAGAAAGGTCTCGATGTACACAGACCGTTGGATCAGGTTTGTTGTGTGTTCATGCATTCATCATTTAGTCTTTTAAAAAGTATTACCATAATGTGCACCATGTTTCATACAGCAGTACTTTTAAGTACTTTACTTAAACATTTCATGATGAAAATGAATGATTCTGTTCAAAGGTTCTTTAAAAGTGAAAGCATGACAGAGTCAATTTGATTAGATTGCTTCTACATTCCAACCTTCTTACACGTAGTCTGAGTACTTGGATGCCTTTCCACATTACCATCACAAAGAGTTATCCAAGGATTCTCAACATAAACTTAGTGTCATCCCTGTCACTTGTGGTCAAGGACATGTTAGTCTACACTCAACCTTGAACTGAGTCTGGATGCCAACAGGCTGAGTGACAACATGACCCCAACTATCAGACCTCCAACTTGAGCCAGGAGCAGCTCTGGTCTGTTTATACTGTTAATACTGTTTATTTTTTTCTAATATAAGCTACTTCAGTTAGTTGCAGAGTTTTTGTGGAAGGGTTACAGGACGGTAGTATGGACAATATAGATGAGCCATTTATAGGTTAACGTTAATTACTTTAACCTTATAGCTTAATCTTGTCTGCTTGTTTTTAAATTAAGTTTGCACGTTTAAAAAGATTGTTGCCTAAATTTAAATGTCTCTGTTAAAACAGGGTAACAATGTAACGATCCAGGAGACATGAAGACACACAGACAGCTTTTGTTGTTGAGCTGTAGGATAAAGCTTGTTAGCGCAAAACTTTCATGCATGGTGATTGTTTTTTTTACATTAAGATCTATCACCTGATGTAAGGGTTGCTGGAGTAAAAACTTGCTCCAATTGAGCAGGAGATATTAGATATATGGTTGTAAATGGGACTTTATGAAAATAAACTATTACCACACAAATAAATGCCATAAAATGTTGCTTGGCATTTAAAGTAACACAAAACACATTTTTACAGATTAGACTGCATTTTCCTATATTAAATGCATACAATCTACAATATTTTGAGATGGACTTAAAGTGATGCTTTAGATTTTTTGTAGTGGGGCTCTAAGGAAAGGTGATTAACATTTCTTATGCTAACTTCCAATAGTTTTTTTTGATAAATCTCAGTTTGGAGCAATATTGATTAATTGCAACTAAACTGATAAGCTGAGAATTAGTTCAAATGGAGGCAAAAGCAAAGCTACTTCCCTAGTAATGGTTAATGTAAATATGGTTTTACTAGACTTTTCATGTTAGCTTTGTTGGGGTTATTTGCTAGCACAAATAGTGGCTAGCTAGCTTTAGAACTTTAGATGCAAGCAGGGACAATCTTTCAGAATTATCTCAATATTTTGCCCAAAATAACCATGCATGGTGTGTGACAGCAATGTGAAGTTTTATGAAATAACTTCAGATGAACCACTATGATTATTTTTTAAGATTAGTGTTATTTAAAGACAATAGAAATTTACACTGGTATAGATCCAATGTAGATTAACTTTCATGTACATCACGTATTGTTTGTTCAAAACCTTTTTACAAATCCTCACTTTAAAAGTTAAAACTTTCATTTTAAACCCATTTTAAATATATTTATATACTTACAGTGGACATAAAAGTTTACACACCCCTGTCAATTTTCAGGTTTTTCTGATGTAAAACAATGAGACCAAGCTAGATTGTTTCAGAATGCTTTCTAACTTTAATGTGAGCTATAACCTGTACAAACAAATAATAAAAAAAACAATATTAGATATGCAAAATCAAAGTTTTATTACATATATACAGCGGGTAAAATAAATATTGAACACATCAACATTTTTCTCAGTAAATATATTACTAGAGGTGCTAATGACATGAAATTTTCACCAGATTTCGGTAACAACCCAAGTGATCCATACATACAAAGAAATCAAACCATAAATGTCCAGAAATGAAGTTATTTGTAATAATGTGGAATGGCACAGGGAAAAAGTATTGAACACATGAAGAAAGYGAGGTGTAAAAAGGCATGGAAAGCCAAGACACCAGCTGAACTCTCTCAGTAATTAGAAAGCAAGCCTGCCCCTTGTCAGTGCAAATTAATATCAGCTGGTTCAGTCCCAAATGATGACCAGGTATCACACAAGAACCATCTGAATATGGGTAAAAGTAAAGAGCTCCCTCAAGACCTTCACAACCTTATTGTTGCAAAGCATAATGATGGCATCGGTTACAGAAGAATGTCTAAACTTCTGAAGGTTCCAGTGAGCACTGTTGGGGTCATAATTCAGAAGTGGAAAGAACATTATTTCACCATAAACCGACCACGACCAGGTGCTCCTCYCAAGATTTCTGACAGAGGAGTGAAAAGAATMATCAGAAGAGTTGTCCAAGAGCCAAGGACCACTTGTGGAGAGCTTCAGAAAGACCTGGAATTAGCAGGTACGWTTGTTTCAAAGAAAACAATAAGTAATGCACTGAACCACCATGGCCTGTATGCACGCTCACCACGCAAGACTCCACTGCTGAAGAAACAGCATGTTGAAGCTCCTTTAAAGTTTGCTGCACAACATTTAGACAAGCCTGTGTAATACTGGGAGAATATAGTCTGGTCAGATGAGACCAACATTGAACTGTTTGGATACCAGAATACACATCATGTTTGGAGGTCAAATGGCACTGCACATCAGCCCAAAAACACCATACCAACAGTGAAGTTTGGAGGTGGGAACATCATGGTGTGGGGCTGTTTTTCAGCATATGGTACTGGCAAACTTCAAATAATTGAAGGAAGGATGAGTGGAAAAATGTACAGAGACATTCTTGATAAAAATCTGCTTCCATCTACCAGGATGATGAAGATGAAACATGGCTGGACATTTCAGCAAGACAATGAGCCCAAACACAAAGCCAAGGAAACTCTCAGTTGGTTTCAGAGAAAGAAACTAAAGCTGCTGGAATGGCCCAGCCAATCACCTGACCTGAATCCAACAGAAAATCTATGGAAAGAACTAAAGATCAGAGTTCATAGAAGAGGTCCACGAAACCTTCAAGATTTGAAGACTGTTTGTGTGGAAGAATGGGCCAAAATCACACCTGAGCAATACATGCCACTAGTTTCTCCATTCAGGAGGTGTCTTGAAGCTGTCATTGACAACAAAGGCTTTTGTACAAAGTATTAGATAAATTTCAGTAAGTGTGTTCAATACTTTTTCCCTGTGCCATTCCACATTATTACAAATAACTTCATTTCTGGACATTTATGGTTTGATTTCTTTGTATGTATGGATCATTTGGGTTGTTACCGACATCTGGTGAAAATTTCATGTCATTAGCACCTCCAGCAATATATTTACTGAGAAAAATGGTGACGTGTTCAATACTTATTTTACCCACTGTATTTATTTGTTGTTGTTTCTTTAGATAGAAGGCTACAGTCGAGGGGAAAACTGGAGCGAGTCTGGCCACCACCCTCTAAAAGGGATCAGAAAAAATCTGAACAAACACAGGTAATAACCAGGAGTTAAATCATTCCATGCATTTTTTTAAATTAAATATTTGCATCAGTTATGATCATAAGTTGTATTGTTTTGAAATCCACGAACTGTTGAGTAGACTCAGAGGGACTGCAGGATTCATTTTTAGCTACAAATTTAGTAATAAAATCCATGCTATGTAGTTATAAGTTGTATATAGTTTTGTACCTGCAAAAAAACTAAAATAACTAAAAAAAAGTTATGCTAAAAAAAGTACTATTTGTTTTACAAATGGTTGGATTAGTTCAAGTGATTCTGCTTTCAAACTGAGAGGATCAACAAGCAGTAGCTTATCCCCTCCTTTAAACCCTGGTCTTTTCTCTGTCTTATCTCACAGCAGGAGGTAAAAGTTCACAGAGCAGGAGGTCAGAGGGCTCCTCTGTGGCAGCGCTGGGAGGCCGGCCTGATCAATAAAGCAGCACAGGATGAAAACAAGTGATGCTAGCCGTCCTGGTTATGCAAGACAAAAAACAGAATACTAATTATCTCCAGTGATAGAAGCTCAGTTGAAACAAAATCTGTATTGATGTAAATAAGCTCAGATAAAAACCTCCTATTAGTTCCAATTTAACCATTTCCTGGTTCTTCTAGCACTTCTTCATGTTTGTGTCAAAATATGCTTTGTTTTATACAGTATCTTTTGGCTAGTCTTGTTTGGCAGGTAAATAAAACAAAATATCAAGTGTCATTTTCTCTGTTTTTTTATACAGCTTTATTCAATCAGTATCAGTGAGTGTATTAACCTAAAAAACCTTTATGTTTTGAACAATACACCATGTAATTTTGGAATGTTAGCTGTTTTTGAAATGGATGAACAATTTCATTACATCTATAGATAAATAATGGTTTAGTTGCAGATGAATCATGAGTCTTGAGTCTGATTAAATATATCCTTATGATGTCATTCACAAAAAAATAATGTGAAAGCATGGTTAATAATCATTAAAAGGTTAGTTCAGGAGTACTGCGAAAATGTTAAGCAAATATTACAATTAATATCTTACCTGTTGAAGATAGCTTTTTAAAGGGGACATCATGCAAAAGCTACTTTTGAATTCATTAAATACATTTTATTTTGGACTTGGAGTCTCTAGTAAAGCAAAAAAAATGTAGTCTCTGCTGGTGTTGTGTATCTTTATATTGTGTTTGGGTCATGTTTTTCAACCCATTCGATTTTCTCTATTTTATGATGTTTTCTGAACTGTTATGTGTTTGTGGTGGAACTGCCAAATGAGGTCTATTCTTACCAGCTACAATTTTATTGTCTTCATTCTCCTCTGGCTCTGGGTCAGACTCTGGTTGGACATGTAAGGCTGGATGGACAGGTCTTCTGTTATTGACATATTTTAGTTAATTTGTAAATAAAAAGTTTCTGCGCCACTATATAGTCACAAAATCCTCAATCAAGCTAGACCGCTGGAGAGCCTGATTTGGATTTAAAGAGTTAGTTTCAAAACGAGTTTATCTGAGACACAACTCAGAAAACGTCTGAAAGAGGGGCATGTAGAGRTACAGTAAGGAGGAATTCAGACCAAAACATAGTAGTTTCACTTTATATAGACCCCAGCTGAATGATTTAAATATGAAAAAGAAGGGTTTAAAAGCATGATATCCACTTTAATTGAATTCAGAAATAAATGTAAAGCCTGATAGAACTAATGAGATAATGGTTGGGCTAAGCGGGTCCATTCCCAAAATTATTTTAAACAAACATGGCTCCAATGCTATGGAGCTCAATTGCGGTCATAAGTTTTGTTCAAAAAAATAAATTGAAACTGAAAAATAACTTTGAAACTAAAAAACAATTTTGAAACTGAAAAAAATTTGAAACTGAAAAACAATGTATTAGAATCTGGAAATGTTTTTAAACATCTTGTCTTTTCAGTTTAAACTATTTTTTTTTCAGTTTCATTTAATTTTTTTCAGTTTCAAAATTTTGGCTTCTTCCCCGGGACGTGGAGCCCAGGCTGTCTGTCTGACTCGCTTTGACCGAGGGAGGCACTCGATCTGTTGCATGGGGATCTATCCAAGCTGTAGCTGGCGGTCCAGACATTGATGCTAACAAACAGACAGCAGAGTATTCCGGGTCTGCTCAGACATGTTTCAAACTTTATTCAGCTGTTCTCTGGTGCGATTAACATTTCCTGAAACTATTGTGTGTTTTTATTTCTGTTTGACAATGGGAGAAGGGAATATAAAGTATTTAATCAAAGACGACCAAAATCCAACTATTAAACCAGCCTTGGGATTTGGTTCAAATTTCTGTCAGCCGTAGCTTCCTCAAGGTTTGTCGGCTACTCCAAGGTGGATTTATTTTAGTTATTTAMTTTCATGTTTTAAAGACAAAGAAGCCCTGTGACGGGGATTAGTCTACTCCTCCCTCCCGTCTCCTCTTCTGATGTCCAGGAGGAATGAGAGTAAACATCCGGGAATTGCTGGAGCTCCACGCAACCAGCTCTCAATCTGTCCCTGCCTACAAGGCTCGATCTGCAGCCAACTTTGTCCAAAATGTAGTTCTGGCTTCTTGGGCTCATATCTCAAAAAGTACCAAACAGATTTATATGAAACGTTCTGGAAATYTTTATTACACTTTCAGGAAATATCCAGTACACTACGGAGAACAGAAGATTAAATCTTAAAACATTTCAGAGCCTGAGCGCTTGCATGGTTCCCAAGAACCGCCGGAGAGAACAAGCCATTCGCTACTTTTTGAGATCTAAGCCCTAAAAGGCAATGGGGGGTATTTTGGCTGCAATTGTGCCACAGATCAAGCACTATAGGTGGGAACAGATTCGGAGCAGCTGCTCGGAGCTCTTCTCCAGCGATTCTTAGGAGACGCACAAGCGCTCGGGCTCTGAAATGTTTTAAAATTTAATCTTCTTTTCTCTGTGGTGTATTGAACATTTCCTGAAAGTGTAATAAACATTCCCTGAACGTTTCATATAAATATGTTTGGTACTTTTTGAGATATAAGCCCAAGAAGCAACAGGGACATATTGGCCAAAGTCGGCCGCAGATCAAGCCCTATAGGAGGGTACAACTTCAGAACAGCCGCTCAGAGCACTCCAGCGGTTCTTGGATCAGATTGGAGCAYTGCACACAGTCTGAAATTATTTTAACTTTAATTTGCTGTTCTCTGTGGTGTATCGAACATTTCCTGAAAGTGTAATAAACATTTCCTGAACGTTTCATATAAATCCATTCGGTACTTGAGATATAAGCCCAAGAAGCAACAGGGACATTTTGGCCAAAGTCGGCCGCAGATCGAGCCTTGTAGGCGGGGACGGATTGAGAGCTGGTCACGCGGAGCTCCAGCAATTCCTGGATGTTTACTCTCATTCCTCCTGGACAACAGAAGAGAAGACAGGAGAGGAGGGAGGAGTAGACCCATCGCAGGGCTTCTTTGTCTTTAAAATGTGAAAATAAATAAATAAAATAAATCCACCTTGGAGTACAAACCTTCAGGAAGCTATGGCTGACAGAAGTTTGAACCAAATCCCACGGCTGGTTTAATAGTTGGATTTTGGTTGGCTAAGATTAAATTTATTTCCCTCTCCCATTGTCAAACAGAAATACAAACACACAATAGTTTCAGGAAATATTACTCACATTCACACCAGAGCTGAATAAAGTTTGAAGCATGTCTGAGCAGACCCGGAAAACTCCGCTGTCTGTCTGTTTGCAATGTTTGGAGCSAACCCCGGCTACAGCTTAGATATCCATGCCGCAGATCGAGTGCCTCCCCCGGTCAAAGTGAGTCAGGCAGAGAGCCTGGGCTCTACGTCCCGGGGGAGAAGCCAAACCCACTAAGCCTGAAAGCATATTACGTATCTGAATGCATATTATCAGGTATACAAATGATTGATAAGTGCCTTCCAACCTACTAGGAGGTAAAGGAAGTACAGTCTGCAGACATTTTGGAACTGATAACCTCTAATAACAGACATTTAATGGACTGACAACATTCCACTCCTAGGTGGTGGTTCCTGAATGCAACACCTTGTCCAGTCCGTGTTGAGCTGTCAATCATGATTCCGCACCGCCTGTCATCCAAGGCCCCACCCCCCATGCTAAATCGGGGTCATGAGTCTGAAACTGAAAATAAAATGTTTGAAACTGAAAAAAAAATTGAAACTGAAAAAAAAAATTGAAACTGAAAAGGCAAGATGTTTTTAACTTTTCCGGAGTCTAATACATTGTTTTTCAGTTTCAATTTTTTTTTTTCAATTTCAAAATTGTTTTTCAGTTTCAGTTATTTTTCAGTTTCATTTTTTAAAATTTTTTGAACAAAACCTATGACCCCGATTTAGTTCCAGACAATCCCACCAATTTTACAGCTTTTCATGTAAAGTCTGTTTTGTAAACTGTAACACAAAATGAATTTTACATTACATGTTCTTTACATGAAATTGTAAGGATACTTTTAAAAGACAATAGCATCAACAGCTCTCTTCCAAAACAGATTTGGTTGTTTTCAAACAACTCCTAACTTGTACATTTTATAGGGATCGATGGATAATTTTAAGGGTTTAAAATTCTGTCAGTATCACATACATTGTTTTTCCAGCAAAAAATATTAATGAATCATTGCTACATTGGAAGTGTTACAGTACGGTGGCCTGGAGGTGCAATCTGCTGCTGCTGCTATGAATTATTGTGTGAGAAGTAATATGAAATTGACTGCAATGCAAAGATTTATCCTATAAAATAATGACTAATTGAACCTTTATAATTCTTTGGAAACTGAATATATTTTAAGATGACACCAATCCACTTTGATCTTAGAGGGATTCAGACTAGCCATTAGCTCATCATCTTGTCTGACCTTGATTCCATTGAAGATGTTTCAAATTTATCTGTTTAAGTGTCCACTCAACTACACTCTCCAGCTTTGTTATACAAAATATGGGTATTTATGTTTTAAGGGCTCAAATCATGTCAGATCACAAAAAATAAATAATGTAAACATTGTTGTAGTCAGTATATTTATATTGTTTTCAATATATGGTACATTTTTTTTAATTTGACAGGACTCATGTTCAAAATTGGATAAAAACGTAGAGACTCAACAGAAAAGGAAGTTCATTAAACATGGTTTAGACCTCCTTAAAAAAATTTCTCTCTAGCTGACTTGCTGTCAAGTTTACAATAGTTTCTAATCTCCACAGACAAACTAGTACACAGCTTAGCTCATCTAAGCACCATCTGTCAGGATCACTGACTCTGCCAGGGGAGGACAGACACACTGTCCTTCTGAGTAAATCAGTGTTTTTTGGATGCCCTCCTCACCAACTCATAAACACTATGCAGGGTTTGAGCAAAAGCTGCAGTGTTTAACATTTCAACAGCAAAAAGTTTCTATGTATGATCCTAATTCAGATTCATGCTGCAAAATGTCAGTWTTTGCTTAAAAAGTCACACTAAATTCCATATTTTTGGTTTAGTTGTACTTCAGACATGTTTTATGATTTTTACTGTTTTTGTTTTTAATAGTGTTCAGGCTTGTAAGTATCAGTAGTATTATTCATTTTCATTTCCCAAGTAAACCACAGACAAACACACACCAGCTCTGCTGAGGCCAACATTGATGGAAGCTTATGGACACTTGCCAAAGAGACCAAACCAAAACAGAAAATACTGTGACGTCTTGTATTTTTTATTTGTGGGTTTTAAATTAATGTAATTTTTTAGTTGTGGCATTAACTGAGTTATTTTGTTAATATTGAGTTAATATTTTAATAAACTAGATTTTTTTGTATTTTAACCCTTACATCTCAGTCTTTTTTACAGGAAAAAGACACGTATGCTGGATGTAACCAGCAGTGACATGTTACTGTTGCAGTTGCTATAGATGTTTGTAAATTACTTTGGATTTTTAGATAATTGCGCKAGAATATTTACTTTATTAATCCCCCATAGGTTAAAATTCATTCTCMGCATTTTTCCCATCACATGTGACSACACATGTGGAGCAGAGGGCTGCTACCTAAGTGTCCTCYTGCATCTGAATAATCCAGGTAGAAAAATCTAAAAAGAAACTGAGCTGGTCCTCTGAATGGATTCTTCTTRATTGAAAGGTTTCGTATCCTCTCCCTAACCTAACCTTCAGAGGAGTTGCAGGTAAACTCAGCCTTATTAGCAGTACCTTCGTATCATGAATCAACAAGTTTAAAAATGACAATCAATACTTGGTTTTCACATGCAGAGGATTATCACCTATCATAGAGGGTTACATCAGGGAGGTTGCCAGACACCCAGGGAGCAGCTGTAGGGTTAAGGGCCTTGCTCAGGGGTCCACAGTTAGGCATATAAGGGAGTAGTTTAGGTAGTATGTAAGATAAAATGTGACTGTGTTAAAATGTTAATGCTAAAGCTAGCTAAATGCTGACATAAAATAAGACTGGTTTTTGATTCAAGTTTTTAGTTATATGTTATTGTTGCTACAATTTTACATTCAGCACTAATAAAGAAGCAGGTACAAAGTTCACATCTATCTAAAAAGGAGTTTTGAACTCACAATCAAACCCTACCCTCATTAAACTTTTTCTCTGGTTCCTTCTGTCCATGCAAACAGCTYGTTTAGGTTATCAAATGGTTTGTTGCTGACAAGTGAGTACAAGTTCATGCAAACAAAACCAATGATCACGTTTGATATTTAGTGGAAATATTACATTTTGTTATTAATGTGAACAGGTGATGACAACCCTTTCAACCTCTGCGAAGGAGGGACTTGCAGAGATATGAGAAGTACTGTAGGAGAGGATGGAGGCAAAGATGAAGCACAATGGAGTGGACATCAACATCGACTGTGGCAAAACTGCCACCTGCTGAGGATGAGCAGGAGAGCAACAACCACAGACGCAAGGACACAACTAAAGGTTTACAAAAGGAATGGAGTAAACTGAAAAAGAAAATGTAAGCACTAAATTTTTAGATCAGGAGTATCTGATAAATCAGCATTTGAAAGCATGATGATAAATTGAAGGCAAACACTATCAGGTTTGTACAATATAAAATGTAAATATCACTTTTGAACAATATAATTATCATGTTTATACAACATAACATATTTATACAGAACACTATGAGGTTTGTACAAAATAATTATTAAGTTTATAAAATATAAATATCATTCTTGTACAATATAATTAACATAGCATGTTTATACAGAACACTATGAGGTTTGTACAAAATAATTATTAAGTTTATAAAATATAAATATCATTCTTGTACAATATAATTAACATAGCATGTTTATACAGAACACTATGAGGTTTGTACAAAATAATTATTAAGTTTATAAAATATAAATATCACTTTTGTACAATGTAATTAACATAGCATGTTTATACAGAACACTATGAGGTTTGTACAATATAACTATTAAGTATATATA